>NC_065921.1:39335136-39635136 GCF_024586455.1 Bactrocera neohumeralis
ACACAACTCATGCATTTTCTGCATTGCGTTGAGTTGACGTCTGTTCATGAATGAATTCGATCAGTCATAACTTAATAATCCAAATGGCATTCGTTTTACTTGAACGCCTCAGTAATTTCTGAGAATTGGTCAATGCGAGCACGACAACAAATTTGTGGGGTTCTCCTTTAAGCTACTCTCAGGGTGACAAATTATAAGATATTAACTCAGTCACTTGTTGTTGTACTATTACGAGTTTTAGTAGTAATTGTTAATAATACGTAAAATGATAGCTGGAAACTATTCGATACTCTTTATATGGGCAAATGAATTCGATTCTCTGTATATACAATGCTGGTCCTAGGTTAAACGCAGCAACATTTTTTTTAAATAAATTGTTATACTATATATAATCATGCTTGTTCTTATTGTCCAACATGCTTTTCTTATCAAAGTTCGAATTTTGTTCTAAAAATTCCTTAGTTTTAAATCAAAAAAAGGTGCGTGGAGTCCCTACGCGCGGATGAAGTTATACTTCTTAGTGATATTCCAAGAAATGCATATCATTTTATATGAAAGAAAACTAGAAAAGTAAAATTCACATTTTATAAATTTATTATGTACATAAAATGAAGAATAAAGCAAAGTCTAAATGAAGGAACTTTGACTAGAAAAGTAGTTCTGTCTCTTCGTTGCGGAAAAGAATATGCAGCGTAATCATCTCTCTTTTGTAATCCATCAACACGCGTTGAAGGCCCAGCAGTTATCGGTGAATTGACGACCGTTGATTCATCAGTAGTTATAGATGCTCCCGCAGAGATTGATGGAACAGCTAACGTTGAATCTTTTTTACGCGCTCTCTGATATTCCGCAGCTGTTTTCCTCTTCTTCGTTTGACTGCCAGCTATCATTTCCAATTTCTCCTTTTCCCGCTTTGCTTTCTTTCTTGTTCGGTATTCACGATAATATTGTACTGTTTTCCCCGAGCATGCCTTTGCCAACAAGTCGTCTTTTCGCGACGATGGCAAAAGCCAAAAATCATAAATTGCACAACTTTCTAGTGCTTCTCGCAAAAATCTGCGTCGATATGTATTCACGATCATACGTATACATACATACATATGTATTTACGCATGTTTGTAGGCGAAGCTGCTACAGCGGCAAGGGGTGACAATCGGCGGCCATTACTTTACTTATGCCATAGAACTTCTATTGCTACGAATATGGCATGACAACGAAATAATGCAAATATGCATATTTCTAAAGGTCATTAATTTCTTTGAAGAAATGAATGATCATGAAAAGTATAGTCTTAATTTTTCAACGGCCAACGCAGAGCGTTTCAAACAAAAGGAATTCATTCATTAAAATCACCACTCAGAAGTCGTTTTATCCGTTGTAACCGAACGATTTTCGAAGAAACATCATTTCTAATATGCCACAAGATAAAATTAGAAATGAACTTCTTAACCTCACGCTGTCAGATAAAACGAAAATACTTCGTCATCGCGGGTCGATTTCCAAAAAATGGACCAACGCAGGGTATTTCAACAAAAGGGCACATAAAATAGTTGAGAATTCGCAGAAATGAAAGACAAAGGAAAGAAAAAGCAGTTTAACTTCAATAATGAACAAGCATACAAACATACATATGCGCAGCAGCAGCAAGGAAAGAGGTAACAATCGGCGATCCATTGTATATTTCTTTCGTGCATAACCAAACCATAATTAGGACAACGCAATTCAAGTGTTAATGGTGGTCTAGGTGGTAAGCGCTTCAGAAGTGACGACGAGCACGTAGGTACGTAGGTTCGAGTCCCAACAAAATTTATTTTTAATTGAATATGTCACCAACCAAAAATTGAAACATTGTTCTACAAAAACAACAACAGCATAAGCATGGCAACATTGTGTTGTTGGTAGAAAAGCCGAGCTGTGCCGAAAGAAACGAACAAACGATCGCCGATTGTCACCGCTTCGCTTGCTGCTCGAACATCTTCGCAGACAAGGTTGCGTAGATTCATATTGAGCAAGGTTGCGCAACCTGAATCTATCGCAACCTTTTCCGAACTCGTATAAGAAGTATAACTTCAAAAATTTACAAATAAATTGTTTTGCAGTTACATTTAGCGTAAAAATGGGAAAAGCCACTATTCTGAGCGTATTGGAACGTTGAAAAGTATACCTATGCTGACACTCGACTTAATGATTGGAGTTGTCTTTACTGAAGAAAAACGTTTTAATTGAGATGGCTTTCTATACTATTATCGCGATTTGTAGAAAGATGAGCTATAATTAAGTCGCAAGGTGTACAAAGGAGGAAAGCAATACGAAAATAAGGAAACATAGAACTGTGAAGAATCGGATATATGAAGTTATTACTAACAAAGAAGGCTTCACTCATTTCTGAAATAATTTTGTTTTTATCTATATATATTATGTTTATAACAGAAAGTTGTGTTAGTTACACCATTTATAACTCAAGAACGACTGAACGGATTTGGCTGAAAATTGGTGGGGAGGTAGCTTAGAACCAGGGTAAGGACATAGGATACCTATTATCTCTTTATCTCAAAATTTAATACAACTCATAAAAACAAAAATTATATTTCAAGTCATATGCATTTCTTCAAAATTCATGTTTGTTGGAATCATTTGAATATATGCGTACAATTTTAAACAGATTCTTCCTCAAAATTAATACAATTGCTAAGTATTTGGAATAGTACAAAGAACTGCAACAAAATACGCAGTAAGACTATAACTGGCTCAGTGATCATGTGCAGTCCACTAGAATGACTATCGATTGGACTCCAGTGAGAAATGATGGAGCTTAGCAATAACTTTTCAACGGTTGATTTTCCTGGTGCAGAGCCCAAATTCAACAGTATTTTCCCCAAAAAGCAGTGCTTTATTAACACTCGAAATGCTTTATGATCCATTTATTTGTAAACTAACATAAATAAAAGTGCTACATATATCTCATTAACTAATAGTTATAATCCAACTAATAGAATTCATATAGATGGTAGTAATAGTATTAGCTATCTATCAGCCACAGGGAAGCGTGGACGGGTCTTCAGTTTCTAATAAATCAAATATTAACACGAACTAAACAACATATGTTCTAAGTATTGCATATTATTATTGATGTCACTGGAGATCAACCGACCATCATTCAAGAGATCGAATGTTATGGACAATATGTATTATACTATATATGTATATACTATAACTAGCCCATTTTGCTATTATTAATTAAAGCGGCGACATCTTAGATTTTGTTTTAATACAATAAAGATACATATCTCAAATATAACATAAATTTTTCAATAATTTTATACAAACGTAATAAATGGCCCACCCTGTAATGTGCAATGTGAAAAGTCGTGTAAACTCAGAGTAAGAACGCCTCGCACATAAAAGGTTATCTCTGATTTATTTCAATTTTATTTTTCAGTCTAAAAATATTTTTTTTTACAATTAAAGTCTGAGCAAAACAATTGTTTACAATGTAACTCTTCTTACAAGTATATCCACATAGCAATGTAGCATGTTTAGTAACTAATGAAATCTAATTAAATATTCAAAGATTTAAACGATTAGCAGATTTCTGCTTCGCAATTAACGCTTTTATATGCCGACCGGATAAACAATTAATTTCGAGGTGCTTAAAAGCAAAGAAATTAAATTAAATCAAGCAGAGCAAAAACCAATTAACAATTATAGGATAACAACTGAACACATATTGTTATATTTCAACTTATTACTTGGATGATTTACTGTTCATAAAAGTATATATTAAAATAATATATAAAGATCTATCTATAATGAGTAATGAGCAATATAATCATTAATAACTTATACATTTTGGGAACACCAACGACTGTTGACCGCTTTTAAACACGTGCGTCTGTCTCTTACATAAATCTGGCTGTTTGATGGCTGTTAAAACTTTAACACTTCCATTTCACCTCAAACTAATCGAGATAGATACAGGACTATGCGTATATAAATAATCAGAATAACTAGAGAAGTTGCATTTCGGATAATTGCCACGCCTACATAACTAAGCACTAAATTAAGATAAGAAAACTGTAATCTATGTAGGACACAGACACCCAGTAGAATGAGAACACAAACTTCTAACTCGGGACAAATCTTTACGCATAAATAAGCACATTCCACTAATAACGGATGTGCTGAAGACTAATAGAAAAACGATAAGTCAATAATAACTCAAAGGCGTTACATTTCACATCCCGTATAGAACAGAAGGGCTCTATAGGAACTAATGCACATTTTCCACCAAATTTGATGTGTTATATTATTCAAACTTTTAACAAAATATCGTCAATATGTAAGGCCTAATATTGAATCGCAGAGAGTACTGTTTATATTGCAAAGGACTTTAAACTTATGCTACTATAATAAATGCACTATACTTTAAGCCGAAAATGTGTGATCTCGGTTCAGGAATTTCTCCAACTCCTATACACCAAATATAATTATTTTTGTTATTTTAGCAGACTTTATGCCAAATTCTCCATCAGTATGTGCGTCATAATTATACAAATGCCGGTACTAAACTATTCTAGTATATTTGAATAATGAGTAAAATGAATGGAATCAAAGCAGCTATTCTCTTAGTCACAATATACCTTATATATTGATTCCAGACTTTTCACCAGATTTTAATCCGTTTACGGTAAAATTAAACCGGCAAGTTTTCTTAAAAATTATATCGCCTAGCTAATTTAATGGTTTTAGATACCCTGGTTGATGTTTTCCTCATATACTTAAAATACATATTAATTTTAAACTTTTGGTTATGCTTATTTCACGTTTACCTTATTTTTCAATTTAGTGCTCTATTATTTCAATTCGGAGACTCCCAGTCATTTATCTTTACATAAAATTTTCTATGATAGGATCTCAAATAAGAATTAAAAACTAGAAAAAAATTAGAGAAGAATAGTTTTTTTTTTAAATAATGGACCAGGGTGCCAAACTTTATCGAATGCTAGCGGTAAGTCCAAAAATGCAACTATGTAAACAGTATTCCATACTGTTCAGCATTGTTCGGGTGTACCGTTATATCGGCAAAACCAAAATTGGTAATCTGGTACGAGCTAGTTCTCTTTTAGTGTTGGCAATACTTCTACCCAAAAAAAATTTGGAAATATTTTGAAGAATAGAGACAATAAACTGATTGGTTTTTATTAAGTGATTTCGTCCTCTGTTTTACCTGGTTTTTGTACCATCATTACAGGGTTTGTCTGAAAAGTAACTGAGTTGGTTTAAAAAAATGTATTGAACCAATCGTTACAATTTTTTAGAAACTTTCAAAATAGGCTCCTTCTGCATCGATGCAGCGCGAATTCCAAGCATTGAAGGCGTCACGGAAGGCATTCTCCGGAATAGCTTTGAGAGACGCGGTGCCGCGGAAACTCCGCGGGGGTGCCACATCTGGGCTGTAGGGCGGCTGCGGAAGCGTTGGGATGGCGGCCTTGGTTAGGTAGTAATTTTCTTGGCACATTTCCACTCGCCGCATATTCTGGTCGTCAGTGAGCTCTTTTAGGACAATCTTCGCGTACACCTTGCGCATGTTCAAGTGCTCCATCACAATGTCAAATTTAACATCTGGGCAATTAAACGAATACTTGGTCGACGGTCTAAGTTCAAAACTTTGCGAACACAAGTCACATTGTCGGTAATTTTCGAAGTCGCAGGTCTCCCAGCACGGTCTTCATTAGCGACCTCTTCCCGGCTCTCCAAAAAGGCCTGGTGCCACCGAAACACACCACTTCTTGCTCAAGCAGAATCTGGGTAAGCCTGCTTGATCATATCGAACGTCTCTGTTGCAGATTTACCGACTTTACACAGAATTTAAACGCGTATCTCTGCTCTAACGAACGCTGCATTTTCGGCTGCATTGGCCGCTCGTTCCAATGTCACTTGTGTTGTTTAAAGCAGAATATTTTCGATGCTTAAAATTAAATAATGTGTTGTAGTTGTTACTGATTATAATTGGTGAGGGATCAGAGCTTAGTTGTTTGGACTCGGCCCGTATGTTGGCTCACTGTTTGACAGAGTTTTAAATTGTAAAACCATTCACCACTTGGGTTTGTAGTACTTGGGCTTCACCAGCGGAGCTTAACGTTGAACAAAATTCCTAGTACCGAGAGAGGTAAAGAATCTGATTAATACAAGGTATTAATATGTAAATCATTACACTGAAAAAAACCCCGCAGTTAAATCAAATACTTTCTGCAGTTAAAGTGCAGTAAAACAAAAGTATTTGTTTCAACAGCAAAACTCTTGACGGAAATACTTTGCTCTTGATTCAAATACTTTTTTTAAATGCGGCACTTTTGAATCAAAAGCGGCTGTGCTTTTAAAAATCATCTTATTACAATCTAATATAAAAATAGTTGTTTTAAAGGTTTAGTATTTAATTTTCTTTTGGTTACAGTTTTTTAAATGTAAAAGTATTTGTCACAACCATTTCGCATTTTTTTTTACTGTTTCTCCATACGATGACAGGGAAGTTGACGCTTACATTTTTCCATCGATCATTCTAACAGAAACACGTGTTGCGTGCGCAAATACTTTAATTTGGGTTTTATAGGTAAATATATGTGCTGAAAGTATTAATTTAAGTGAAAGTGATTACTTCAAGACATTTCGCGTTTAGTGAAGCTGCGCAAAAGGAGCTTACATAGTTTGCATTTGCATTAGTGTGCCTGCCGCGTCGCCCGCTGCTTACGGAGGCTGTTTAAAAGGGACTTCCCCAGTGATTTTTTTATATAAAAGACGACATTTGCGAAAAGCCTACTCTGCAGGTATGTCATGGTTTATATACACATTTATTTCAACAAAAATATGTGTTTAAAAACAATTTTTGTGCATTTTAGTTTACACTATGAGTGAGGAGTTGATACCATCAACTGAGCTGTCGTTATTTGCCGAGAAATGTCCGTTGGGAGATGAGTCCCCTACAACGAAAAATGTAGGTTTAAAGAGTGTAGCAATTTTGCAGATGATCCATTCCCACGACATTGACGAAATTTTTAATGCCAGAGAACTAATTGCGGACAAATTAATTTCCGGTACAACTTGCAAAAATGGCGTTTAGAAAATAATGTAAGCAAATCATTTTAAAAATTCAGCGTAACTTCCGTTTAATTTTTCACATTGAGGGTTTCGCACACATTTACAACACGCTTATAAATTATTTAAATTAATGTGAGCATATCGAACTAGAAAGCGATATGCTCACGTGCTGTAGTGGTGATAGAACTATAACAAACCTTTCATCCATTCAAAGCTGGCTGAGCTCTGCAAGCACACCTTCAACATCCCCAAACAACGAACCCAACATCGAAGAGGTTTTAAAAGAAACAGTAGCAGGTAAAGACATAATAAAGAAGTACGAAAACTGTGGTTGCCTCCAAGAAAGTGACCAATCTGCAATAGTTTGCATTATTGTGGATAATTACTTAATACGTGATATTAAAATGACCCCGATCACCATGAAAACTGTTGCCGAACAGATTGTCAAAGTGTTTCCTAAAGAACAAGAATCGGTGTATTACGTACCCAGAACAAACAAAAAAAAACACAACTGGGAAATTATATGATAGATACTTTAACAGCTTGCATAAGCGAAAAGCTCAGTTGAAAAATGAAGCTCCATTAAAAATTTTCAAAGTTGCCGGTGTAAATGATGAGAGCCACGCTAAACTTAATAAAATAAAACAGTGGTTACAGCACAATATTCCTGAAGATATATGCGTGTCGTGGAAAGAAACTTCAGAAGATAGAATTAAAGAACTTGCTAAATTTGATATTCAAGATATTTTTAAGGAATGGCCACGATATTTCGATTCCAATGGGTACCAGTTGATTGATATTGATTTTGACACTATGTTTCCTGGAAAATCAGATCTAATGTTTAACAAAATTGAAAGCGTTGAGGAAGCAATAACGAAAGAGCTTTTCCATTCATTAATAAAAGATAAACTGAACCTGACGTATTACGACGCCATGCTTGGAGCACTTGTTGCAAGTAATGTCGATTATTGTGTAATTTTTGTTATTAATTTCAGGTTTTTTATTTAGATTGCAGGCATTATTATCTTATAAACTTACTACATGCAGTAATAACCCAACTCAAAACTTAAAGGAATTCTATGTCTGTGTTGACAACATTAAATATAAAGTAGGTAGCTTAATTAGGGCTATAGATTTAGTTGTAAAAGTGTCTTCTGTATTCAACATTGAATATTCCGCAAAGAGCAAATATGTGTGGGTTTTCCTTCAACGATATATTTATGATATTTCCTTTAAGGAAAATTTTCCCAAAATTGAAAATATTTTAAACAAGCTTAATAATGTTCAATAAAAATGCACTTGAAGAAAGACCCACTCATACTTGCTCTATATGCGGAAATGAATTTATATTATTTGAAAATCTTTTTAACCATCTTAAGATTTTACATCGAACTCCAATTACTACTTTTAAGTATTTATGCTTTTATCAGAAATGCAATAGATATTTTCAAAACTTGTATAAGTTTCGAAATCACGCAAGCAATAAAGCTAGTTATTCAAAGGAATTGAAATGTTGTAGCAAAGAACTAAATTCGGTCAAAGAAAATTCTATTTGGAACAGCCTATCTTTTTTTCATGTCACAGACAATAGGGCTTGTGATGTAATGCACGACATATTTTTAGGAGTCGCTCAATATAATATTCCAAAAGTTCTAGATTATTTCATATATCAGAAGAAATATTTTGCTTTGGAAGCGTTTAACTATAGAAAAAAATTATTTGCTTATGGTCCATCTCACGTCAAAAGTTTAAGTAATCCTTTAACGAAGGCTCAAATTAAGACTTCTCCTTCTTCTTAATTGGCGTAGACACCGCTTACGCGATTATAGCCGAGTTAACAACAGCGCGCCATTCGTTTCTTCTTTTCGCTACGTGGCGCCAATTGGATATTCCAAGCGAAGCCAGGTCCTTCTCCACTTGGTCCTTCCAACGGAGTGGAGGCCTTCCTCTTCCTCTGCTTCCCCCGGCGGGTACTGCGTCGAATACTTTCAGAGCTGGAGTGTTTTCATCCATCCAGACAACATGACCTAGCCAGCGTAGCCGCTGTCTTTTAATTCACTAAACTATGTCAATGTCGTCGTATATCTCGAATAGCTCATCGTTCCATCGAACGCGATATTCGTCGTGGCCAATGCGCAAAGGACCATAAATCTTTCGCAGAATTTTTCTCTCAAAAACTCGTAACGTCGACTCATCGGTTGCCGTCATCGCCCAAGCCTCTGCACCATATAGCAGGACGGGAATTATGAGCGACTTATAGAGTTTGGTTTTTGTTTGTCGAGATAGGACTTTTCTTCTCAATTGCCTACTTAGTCAGAAATAGCACCTGTTGGCAAGAGCAATCCTGCATTGGATTTCTAGGCTGACATTGTTGGTGGTGTTTACGCTGGTTCCAAGATAGACGAAATTATCTACGACTTCAAAGTTATGACTATCAACAGTGACGTGAGTGCCAAGTCGCGAGTGCGACGATTGTTTGTTTGATGACAGGCGCTAATTCGTTTTGCCCTCGTTCACTGTCAGACCCATTTTCTGTGCTTCCTTGTCCAGCCTGGAGAAAGCAGAACTAACGGCGCGGGTGATGAGGCCGATGATATCAATATCGTCGGCATACGCCAGCAGCTGTACACTCTTATAGAAGATGGTACCTTCTCTATTTAGTTCTGCAGCTCGAACTATTTGGATGTATTTTATTCAGTACATAAATTTTTAATAACTTTTATTAAAATTGTTGATATTGTTATGGATGAGGAGTTCAGTGACAATATTTTGAATGAGCTACGTGCTTTAATTGTCGATCACCATACATTTTATACAACAGGCTTTAAAGAAAAATTAAAACCAAAACACCACTTTATGGTCCATTATTTTAATTGTATCAAAGAACTGGACCCACTTAAATTTTTATGGTGTTTTAGATTCGAAGGAAAACACGCCGAATTCAAAAAATACGCAAATAATATAACACCCCGAAAAAATATTTCCCTTACTTTAGCTACTAAGCACTGTTTCCAATTCTGTTCTTATTTATTTGAAAACAGTTTTTTCCAAAATGATCTTGTGGATTGCAAAAAATTTTCACCAATAGATTTTTCAAAACTTGAATTTTATCAGAATTTATGTACCAAATTTTCAATCGGAAATGAAGTTTTAAGTGTGAGATACAAAGGGGTACTGTATGAAATGAATTACTATGTTAAAAAAAAGAATACAATACTGCTTATTTTAAAAATATATATAGATATAATAATCATGAAATTTTTTTGATTTGTCAGGAATGTAAAACTTCTTTTTTGCAAAAATTTCAGTCTCACGAAGTTTTAGGTACCAATAAGAGCAATTACTGTTAATCACAAATACTTCTACTGTTAACATAAATGTATAAGTATTTGCTACAACAGTGCCCCGTATTTTGATCAAAAGTGTTCCACTGTTAATTTAAATACTTGACGCATTTACTTCAACAGTACGTTTCTAATGCAAAAAGTATTTGTGGCAAATGCAGAATACTTTGGTTTTACTAGTTTTTTTTTACAGTGTATTGCTCGTTTTGATTTTTAATTCGGCAGTTTGTATTGATGACGTTTGGAATGGTTCAAAGGCGTTATTTCTTATACACGATCTTATTACCATGTGTTCTGTTATTAGGACGATTAGAGCCTACTATATTCTTCTTCTTCTTAATTGGCGTAGAAACCGCTTAAGCGATTATAGCCGAGTTAACAACAGCGCGCCAGTCGTTTCTTCTTTTCGCTACGTGGCGCCTATTGGATATTCCAAGCGAAGCCAGGTCCTTCTCCACTTGGTCCTTCCAACGGAGTGCAGGTCTTCCTCTTCCTCTGCTTCCCCCGGCGGGTACTGCGTCGAATACTTTTAGAGCTGGAGTGTTTTCGTCCATTCGGACAACATGACCTAGCCAGCGTAGCCGCTGTCTTTTAATTCGCTGAACTATGTCGATGTCGTCGTATATCTCGTACAGCTCATCGTTCCATCGAATGCGGTATTCGCCGTGGCTAACGCGCAAAGGACCATAAATCTTTCGCAGAACTTTTCTCTCGAAAACTCGCAACGTCGACTCATCCGTTGTTGACATCGTCCAAGACTCTGCACCATACAGCAGGACGGGAATTATGAGTGACTTATAGAGTTTGGTTTTTGTTTGTCGAGAGAGGACTTTGCTTCTCAATTGCCTACTCAGTCTGAAGTAGCACCTGTTGGCAAGAGTTATCCTGCGTTGGATTTCTAGGCTGACATTGTTGGTGGTGTTTACGCTGGTTCCAAGATAGACGAAATTATCTACGACTTCAAAGTTATGACTGTCAACAGTGACGTGAGAGCCAAGTCGCGAATGCGACGACTGTTTGTTTGATGACAGGAGATATTTCGTCTTGCCCTCGTTCACTGCCAGACCCATTTTATGTGCTTCCTTGTCCAGCCTGGAGAAAGCAGAACTAACGGCGCGGGTGTTGAGGCCGATGATATCAATATCATCGGCATACGCCAACAGCTGTACACTCTTATAGAAGATGGTACCTTCTCTATTTAGTTCTGCGGCTCGAACTATTTTCTCCAAAAGCAGGTTGAAAAAGTCGCACGATAGGGAATCGCCTTGTCTGCAACCTCGTTTGGTATCGAACGGCTCGGAGAGGTCCTTCCCGATCCTGACGGAGCTTTTGGTGTTACTCAACGTCAGTTTACACAGCCGTATTAGTTTTGCGGGGATACCAAATTCAGACATCGAGGCATAAAGGCAGCTCCTTTTCGTGCCGTCGAAAGCAGCTTTGAAATCGACGAAGAGGTGGTGTGTGTCGATTCTCCTTTCACGGGTCTTTTCCAAGATTTGGCGCATGATGAATATCTGGTCGGTTGTTGATTTGCCAGGTCTAAAGCCACACTGATAAGGTCCAATCAGTTTGTTGACGGTGGGCTTTAATCTTTCACACAATACGCTCGATAGAACCTTATATGCGATGTTGGGGAGGCTAGTCCCACGGTAGTTGGCGCAGATTGTGGGGTCTCCTTTTTTATGGATTGGGCATAGCACACTTAAATTCCAATCGTTGGGCATGCTTTCCCCGACCATATTTTACAAAGAAGCTGATGCATGCTCCTTATCGGTTCTTCGCCGCCGAGTTTGAATAGCTCGGCCGGTAGTCCGTCGGTCCCTGTCGCTTTGTTGTTCTTGAGGCGGGCAATTGCTATTCGAACTTCTTCATGGTCGGGTAATGGAACGTCTGCTCCATCGTCATCGATTGGGGAATCAAGTTCTCCCTCTCCTGGTGTTGTGCGTTCACTGCCATTCAGGAGGCTGGAGAAGTGTTCCCTCCATAATTTAACTATGCTCTGGGCATCAGTGACTAGATCACCTTTGAGGGTTCTACAAGAGTATGCTCCGGTCTTGAAACCTTCCGTAAGCCGCCGCATTTTTTCGTAGAATTTTCGAGCATTACCCCTGTCGGCCAGCTTATCAAGCTCTTCGTACTCACGCATTTCAGCCTCTTTCTTCTTCTGTCTACAAATGCGTCTCGCTTCCCTCTTCAACTCTCGGTATCTATCCCATCCCGCACGAGTAGTGGTCGATCGTAACGTTGCGAGGTAGGCAGCCTGTTTTCTCTCCGCTGCGACACGGCCCTCCTCGTCGTACCAGCTGATCTTTTGCACTTTCCGAAAACCAATGGTTTCGGTTGCAGCTGTACGTAAGGAGTTTGAAATGCCGTCCCACAGTTCCCTTATACCGAGTTGTTGACGAGTGCTCTCAGAGAGCAGGAGTGCAAGCCGAGTAGAAAATCGTTCGGCTGTCTGTTGTGATTGCAGCTTCTCGACGTCGAACCTTCCTTGTGTTTGGTGGCGCGCGTTTTTTGCTGCACAGAGGCGGGTGCGAACCTTAGCTGCAACAAGATAGTGGTCCGAGTCAATGTTAGGACCTCGGAGCGCACGCACATCTAAAACACTGGAGACGTGTCTTCCGTCTATCACAACATGATCGATCTGGTTGGTAGTTTTTCGATCCGGAGACAGCCAGGTAGTTTGATGAATCTTCTTATGCTGGAATCTAGTACTACAGATAACCATATTTCGGGCCCCGGCGAAGTCAATCAGCCTCAACCCATTTGGGGATGTTTCGTCGTGGAGGCTGAATTTACCGACCGTAGTGCCAAATATACCTTCTTTGCCCACCCTGGCGTTAAAGTCGCCAAGCACGATTTTGACATCGTGGCGGGGGCAGCTCTCATAAGCGTGCTCCAAGCGCTCATAGAAGGCATCTTTGGTCACATCGTCCTTCTCTTCCGTCGGGGCGTGGGCGCAAATCAGCGATATGTTGAAGAACCTCGCTTTGATGCGGATTGTGGCTAGACGTTCATTCACCGCCGTGAATGATAGTACTCGGCGACGGAGTCTCTCTCCCACCCCGAATCCTACACCAAACTTGCGCTCCTTTATATGGCCACTGTAGTAAATGTCACAAGGACCTACTCGTCTCTGTCCTTGTCCCGTCCATCGCATTTCTTGGACGGCGGTGATGTCAGCCTTTGTCTTTACGAGGACATCAACCAGCTGGGCTGCGGCACCTTCCCAATTAAGGGACCGGACATTCCAGGTGCATGCCCTTATATCGTAGTCCTTATTTCGTTTGCCATGGTCGTCATCAAAAGGAGGGTCTCTCATCCGAGGCTGGTTGTAGCTCTTCACTGGGGGTGTTTTTTACGTGGCGGGTCCCAAACCCAGCGCACGACCCTTGTAGGGAATGTTTCGCCTTCTCACTTTAGCTCGCCTTCGAACGGATGTTCTTAGGCTACCCAGAGGATACTTGGTCAACGACCGGAAGTAGTGAGCTGCTTGAGCCATGTGTAAAAGAATCGTTTCTGGCCACTCCCAAGTGAATGGCGATCAGAGAACTTTCCTCACTTGCGTGAACTTCTACACATGACTCCATCCTCCATGGATACTTTTTTATTTTTGAATTGTATTTCGGAAACAAACATATGTCAATATAATTTTGATTGAAAAATCTCTCGGTGTGACGGAATGTGTAATTGGTCTCTGATACCACAAAGAGATGACATTGATTGTCTAAAAAAAGGTCTTCAGATTTGGCTACTCCTGACTACTTTTTGAAGATTTTTTAAGAACAAAGTTTAGACCAGTTTGCTTTTGTTGTTGTTTTCATAAAATATAATGTAAATTTTTCAATAACTCCATAAAGTCTGAGTAAAAAAATTGACGATTAATTTTGAGGTGCTTAAAGCATAGATAATCTAATTGAATCAAGCAGAACAAATAATTATAGAATTGTTAAATATCTCTCGTCTTAGCATTCATTTATTCATCCGAACACACTAATCAATGTTGTCAGAGCTCTGCTAACTTCAAAAATAGATTATGGGCTCCCCATCTATGGCAATTGCTCCAAAAGCAGTATCAACCTTTTAAATGCACCATACCACTGCGCAATACGGCGAAGTCTCCGGGCCTTTCCAACCTCGCCAATAAAAACGATAATGGCTGAATCTGGTTTACCAACTATTCAAAATAAAATTATAGATTCTTCGCTCCAAATTCTTGCGAAAACGGCTGAGAACACCAACCCATTACTAAATACAACTATCACGCATGCCACGAAAAAAAGAAAAATTCCAAGAATACAATCGGCTATTTCGAGATGCTTAAGTTTCGCTGCAGAAAATAATATTTTACGTAACGCAACAAGCAAATTCACCTCTTCACATCCTCCCTGTCTGATCAATGATAAAATCCTACAGAATAAGCTTATGTTTTTGTCCAAGCAAAACACACCAAACGAAGTCTTTCAACAAACCTTTGCTGAACTGGAATCTAATTATACAAATAATGGCTGGAAATTATTGTTTACGGATGGCTCCAAGTCCATAAATTCCACTTCGTTAGCAGTTGTCACTGCCACAGGAGAAATTATTTGCAATTGGCTTCTCCCCTCAACGAGCTCTGTATTTACCGCTAAAGGAGCTGCTATTCTTCATGCAGTTAATTACGCAAAAAAGACTAAAGGAAAGTTCCTCATCTGTACCGACAGCAAATCGTGTATGTCTGCAATAACGTCTCCTTCCAATCGCAATTCCATAATAGAAGTTATCAGGGACGCGGTCATTGGTGCCCCTCAGAAAATCCAAGCAATGTGGATCCCTGGCCATGCCGGTATTACAGGCAACCACTTTGCAGACCTCGCTGCGAAAAATGTAGCCAGAACTCCTGCCTTAACATACTACGTCTCAACCAAGCAAGACATTTCGAACCTTATTAAGCACAAAAGGCATCAAAAAAACGCAAGCGAATGGAAAACATTCAAACATCACTACACGGTCATAAACCCAGCCAGAAATCGAATAATCTACTCGTCAACAGTTCCAACTAGCGCAATGAAGACATATACTCGATTAAGGATTGGACACACTATCATAACACACGCCCACCTACTATCGGGTAAAAGCCCATCCATTTGCCCCCTTTGCGATGACACCGCTTCTATCAAACACTTACTCACACTCTGTCCGATGCTTCACTCAACAGCCCACAACTCTGTCAACATTGATCTCATAAAACTACTAAGTGAACCTTCAGAAAAAAACGTTATGATTGTATATAGATTCTTAAAAACCAACGATTTGTTAAAACATATTTAAGCAACTTACATCTTTACTAACCCTCAGCAAATAGAATTTTTCACCTAGTTATAATTACAAGACGGCTGAAGGCCTCGTAGCGAGTGCTGCGTTTATGTATTTATATAATAAAACTCTTTTTTGTTATATGAATTATTATAAATAAATAAATAAATAAAATTATAGAATCGTAACTAGACACAGATCGTTTTTAATTGGATGATCTACTGTTCATAAAAATATATAATAAAATAAAAAATAAAGATCTATCTATAATAAGTAATTCGATAACACATGGTGTGTTCCAAAGTAAACAGAACTTTTTGAATCTAGCGCCCACCATCTATATGTCGACTGGTGCTTTAGAACCAATCTATCGATTATCGATTGTTCTGTGAGAATTTAATGACATTTCATTGATTGGAAGTGAAGTTATTGAGTTTTAAGTGTCAGTATGTTTGTGTTATCGGTGCGAAAATTAACTTCGAACAAAGAGCTAACATAAAATTTTGTTTTAAAATTGGTAAGTAAAACTTTTACCGAAACGTTTCAATTGATGAAACAAGTTTATGGCGATGATTGGCTATCCCGTAGTAGAGTGCACGAGTGGTTTCAACGTTTTCAAAGTGGTCGTGAGGACACAAATGACAATCAACAAGTGGGCCAATCAAAAACCGTGATCACCGGAAATTACATCGAAACTGTGCGTGAATTCATCAAAAATCATCCGAAATCAGTATTGAAATTCATGGAAAAGGAATTGAACAGCTCCAAAACATCGACTTATAGCATTTTGGCGGAACATTTGGGCTTAAGAAAGATGTGTGCACGGTTTGTTCCGCACAAATTGACTAAAGATCAAAAATTGCTGAGAATCCAACATTCGAAGGACGATTATTTGACCAAAAATCACATTTTAACCATTAAACACTCCCCGTATTCACCTGATATGGCACCGTGCGACTTCTTCCTTTTCGGAAAAATGAATTTTCCTATGAAAGGAACGCGTTATGCAGACGTAGAGACCATTCAAAAAGCTTGCACCGACATACTGGTGGCCATACCGGCAAACGAGCTAAAACACTCGTTCGACATGCTTTTGGATAAAACAATTTTTTATTGATTGTATGTCTGACAATAAATGCACGAAACACTATCCACGTGCTTTTCTTTCGGAAACGCAAACTGGAAATGAAGAGTATCCACTGTATCGGCGTCGCTCAGACGACAATGGCAGAACTTTCAGCATTCAATTTAGAGAAGTGAATATCGAAGTCGACAACACACGGATCGTACCATGTTTGCCACTGTTGAATTCAAAACTCATATCAGTATTGCAGTTTGGTAAAATCGATCAAATACGTTTGCAAGTACGTCATCAAAGAAAGCAACATGGCGGTTATTGGCCTTGAACGAGATGAGATCAGCAAGTATCAAATTGGTCGATACGTGAACTGTAATGAAGCACTTTGTAGGATATCTACTTTTGCAATTCGTAAACGTTCTCCGAGGTACGGTGGGTGCAACTTTTCGAGAAGCATGCCAGCAATTACAATTTCTGGAACATGATATTCATTGGAATCAAACGATGGATGATGTGATAGCTGCTTCGCATGCCACTGAAGTTCGCACACTTTTCGCGAAGATCATTTCGACATTTCACCTTCAAATCCGCGTCAATTATGGGATACGAACAGAAATGACATTGCCGAAGACATTTTACATCGTATTCGCCAAGAATTGGAAATGGGCAAATTTCGATCGTGTGAAATTTCTAAATTTTTCGGAGAGCTTTGGTATACCGCAGCATCATTTGCGTCTCAAAGTTGGATTTGTCGTGATTATGTTTCACAATCTTCAGGCGCCGAAACTATGTAATGGAACCCGACTGATTGTGACCCAGCTATCGAATATAAGGGGCTTGATTCTACGAATTCCTTTGAGTTCCAACGATTTGCCATTTCAGTTCAAACGTATTCAGTTTCCAGGGAAAATTGCACTTGCGATGACAATCAACAAGACACAAAGATAGTCGCTAGAAGTGTGTTGCATAAATCTGGAAATGGCATGGTTTTTCACACGGCCGGGTGTACGTGGCGTGTTCACGACTTGGAAAACCATCTTCTCTGTACGCTGCGTTACATTGAAAAAAATGTAGAAAAATCGCAAGTAAATGATTTCTAACACAATATAAATTCAACTTTCTTTTCATTTCAAAACACATAATTTCACGGAGGACAACGCCTGCGGGGTCACCTAGTAAACAATGTAATCATTAATAAGTAATACATTTTGGGAATACCAACGAATGGAGGGTCCTTGACCTTTTTTTAACACGTGTGTATCCAACTTACATTAACAAAGCTTTGTAAACGCGTTTCTTGGCACCCAAGAGAGTTTAGTATTGCAAATCGGCGTAATCGAACCACCGCCACTTCAACCAAGTGCCGTTAAGCGAAAACATATAAAGTGTCATAACTGGCATGGCCTCCGACATTGTCCCAAATTTAATTTTCTGTATACAACATTATGATTTAAGACCCTGCCAGTGAGACTAGCGGAGGATAGCTCATTTTCGTTTAACTACGAATAAGAAATACACCTAATAGTAAGCGTGGCTTCACTCATCTAAATAAATTCGATATAAAAATACCAGCGATTTTTGGAACATTTACGCTATTTTTCATTAACGGTAAGTTGGTTGTGAAATTGTTTACATATGTAAATTTTTGCATTGCCTGTCTGTCTGTAATTTTTTGTATTCGCGAATTTTTTTTTTTTTTTTACTTTTAAACAGAATGAAGAAATGGTTGAGTTCGGATCACTAAAGCAGATATCTGTTAAATCAGAAGAACCGTCTAAATCGAGTGTTTGTAAAGAAAACTTTTTAATTTGATATTTTCTTGAAATTTTGATTATTGTTCAAGGTAACGGTTCCATCTCCGAAGAAATGGTTTAGTTCGAGTCACTATAGCATTATGTATATATAAACTGAACGATGCAAACCGCGTTCTTATAAGAAACTTTTTTTACATTATATGTAAAGAGTATTTTAGCTTCTCGTTTTAAATTGTTTGGCTTCCCACTTTTGGGTCTTTTTTTAACCAATTAATATCATCCCAAAATGATAGACGTTTTCTCCAAAAACATAACTCAGCACATACTACCAGTTTCAGAGTTTCTGTATTAAAAGTTTAAATTTTCTGAAATGATATCTTTGGTCTTCTAAAAATATGTATGCACTGAGGCAGGAATTTAATTTTATATTGTGTTAGTTGATACTGAAGTGGAATAATATTTATTTTACACGTTATTGCGTGATTATTTTATAACAGAAAAAAAAATTATTGTAATAATTTTTTTAAAATTTTATTCTTGTAGTATGGCAAATCATATTTTTAATTTCACAATTCACATTAAAGATATATTATAGTGTTTCGTATATTTATACTCCTTTTAACCATAATAACCACCACGACGACCGCCATATCCGCCACGATATCCACCATATCCCCCACGATATCCACCATAACCGCCACGATAACCACCATAACCACCACGGTAGCCACCGTAGCCACCGTAGGCCCGCGCCAAGCGATCGCCTTCGTTCTCATGTCCTTGCTGCGCGTCGACATCGAACAAAGTTAACGGTTGTTCGGCTGTCTCTAAAGTGAGCACAGTATTATCGCCGATGGGACTACCGCTAGTGCCGACCAGCATCGCCACGAACAACACCAGTACTAAGCAAACGACGAAGGCACGCATTTTCACTGAATAATTTTATTTTATGGACGGTTCTGAGTATTTGTTAAGAAAATTCCTCTAGAAAAGTCGCTAACGCTTTGATTATTCTCGGAATATCACTTTGCTTTTATATAGAAAAATTGCTGTTGATTTTTGTCAACACTCAGTAAAATATCTGTGCATATACGATTACAAATCATTTTAACAAACTAAATTATATAAATAATCGGCGAAATGTACTTTGCATGGAGTGAAATCTCGAACGTGATTGTTGTCCTATAGAGATAATATACAAGTATTTATATGTATAAACTGAAATTGAACAGGCAAAAGTAATCAGATGGGCCTAGCAATTTACAGACTGTCATGTCATGCAACAGCAACAGAAACAACTCAAACGATGAAAACAACTTTTTGATTTGGGGGCGGCTGTTGTTTACTACCAACACCCCTGCTAAGCGGTGTCTTCTTCTCATTTGTGGCGGCTCGGATTTGTGCGCTGTCATTTAGAGAGTGCATCTCACTGCGTTGACGTCTTTTAATGAATGAAATCGATCGGATATAACTTACTAATGCTCCGTGCAGTTCAAATGACAAACGTCTTACTTGAACGCCTCAGTGATTTCTGAGAATTGGTCAATGCAAGCACGACAACATATTAGTGAGCTACGCTCATGGTGACAAATTATAATGAATTAACTCACACTTGATGTTGTAGTACTACTAATTTTAGTAGTAATTGTAAAGAGTACGTAAAATGATGACTGGAAAATTGTTTAATATTCTACTTACATATGTATGTACATATATGTATATGCGCAAAAAATGTTATTGCTTTCGAAGTGTGTAGACAACTTTTACAGCACAATTTGAATATTGATTCATAATCATATAATCATCATAGATTATAATTTTGTTTCAATTGTTGATGATGATGCCCATTCACACAATCTGTGGCTGTTAATAAGCAAAAAGGCACGTTTTGGAGACAGACAATTCATGCGAATACTATTTACATCAAACATATCTTTGTACATATATAAAAATTACGTGTGACAACTGTCTGGCGTAAACTCCGAAACTACTGAACCGATTTCAGTAGAATAGATAGGTTAGTTTATATCTAAACTAGAGGACCCGTCCACGCTTTACTGTGGCTGACACATAGATAATACTACTACTATCATCTATGTGATTTATATTACCTAGAGTATAAGTAGCTATTAAGAAATATAGCATTTCTTCTTCTTCTTAATTGGCGTAGACACCGCTTACGCGATTATAGCCGAGTTAACAACAGCGCGCCAGTCGTTTCTTCTTTTCGCTACGTGGCGCCAATTGGATCCACTTGGTCCTACCAACGGAGTGGAGGTCTTCCTCTTCCTCTGCTTCCCCGGCGGGTACTGCGTCGAATACTTTCAGAGCTAGAGTGTTTTCATCCATCCGGACAACATGACCTAGCCATAGTGTCTAGCTCTCTTTTAATTCGCTGAACTATGTCGATGTCGTCGTATATCTCGTACACCTCATCGTTCCATCGAATAAGATATTCGCCGTGGCCAATGCGCAAAGGACCATAAATCTTTCGCAGAATTTTTCTCTCGAAAACTCGTAACGTCGACTGTCATCGCCCAAGCCTCTGCACCATATAGCAGGTCGGGAATTATGAGCGACTTATAGAGTTTGGCTTTTGTTCGTCGAGAGAGGACTTTACTTTTCATTTGGCTACTCAGTCCGAAGTAGCACCTGTTGGCAAGAGCAATCCTGCGTTGGATTTCCAGGCTGACATTGTTGGTGGTGTTTACGCTGGTTCCAAGATAGACGAAATTATCTACAACTTCAAAGTTATGACTGTCAACTGTAGTAAATGTCACAAGGACCTACTCGTCTCTGTCCTTGTCCCGTCCATCGCATTTCTTGGACGGCGGTGATGTCATCCTTTATTTTTGCGAGGACATCAACCAGCTGGGCAGCCGCACCTTCCCAATTAAGGGTCCGGACATTCCAGGTGCATGCCCTCAAATCGTAGTCCTTATTTCGTTTGCCATGGTCGTCATCAAAAGGGGGGTCTCTCATCCGAGGCTGTGTTTTCTTTTTTATTGGGGGTGTTTTTTTAAACGACTGGCGCGCTGTTGTTAATTCGGCTATAATCGCGTAAGCGGTTTCTACGCCAATTAAGAAGAAGAAGTTTTTTTACGTGGCGGGTCCCAAACCCAGCGCACAACCCTATGTAGAGGATGTTTCGCCTTCTCACATTAGCTCGCCTTCGAACGGATGTTCTTAGGCTACCCAGAGGATACTTGGTCAAAGACCGGAAGTAGTGAGCTGCTTGAGCCATGTGTAGAAGAATCGTTTCTGGCCACTCCCAAGTGAATGGCGATCAGAGAACTTTCCTCACTTGCGTGAACTTTTACACATGACTTCATCCCCCATATAGCATTTCGCTCTCGCTAAAATCAAAGCAGAGCAAATACTTTTCGGTGTTGGCAAAATTTTATATTGAACTATGGGAAGTATTTCTCGAATTTCTTGTTTTATCAAGAAATTCTAATATTTCAGTATCATTGTTGGAGCCACAGCTAATAAAAGCAGTGAACATATCTTCGATGTATCTACCATTCGCATTTGAAGTTTTTATAGATGTGTTGAGTTCTATATTTTGCGGTGACCAAACTTCAAAGATAGCAATGTCACGTTTGTTGTTTAAAGCAGAATATTTTCGATGCTTAAAATTAAATAATGTGTTTTAGCTGATTATAATTGGCGAGTGATACAATAGCTGAGTTGGAATACCTTTATATACAGCAAAATCTAAAACGTCAGGAGTTTTGAAGGGATCACTCGGCCAGCGAATTTGTTTATTTTTTCAATTGAGTTTATGGGACTAATTTTTGCACGTTTTCCACGTTTAATTGACATATTTTGAAACTTTTCTTCCAATGCATTTATTTTGCAAATGGTTCTAAATGAGGGCGGAGCCACGCCTATTTTCTAAATTTTTATACTTTCCCTCTTGGTTGTAAAATTTAATGCTTGTGACGCATTTATTCAGTGAGTTGTAGTACTTTTAGTAGATTTTATATAACAGTTATGGGAGGAGTGGGCGTGGCCTTTAAAAACGTACTGTTATGCCCTGTACCAATTTGCAGTTTTGTGTCTTACAGCCCTATTCCGAGGGAACCTATCAACTAATTTGAGAGGTTATTCTTGCTCAAACCTTACTCACTTTGTCTTTTCGCAAATGATTAAAAATTATATTTTTGTTTATGTATTTCAATAAGAATTCATACTATTCCGTTTCTACAACAAAACTTGTCAGTGTGTCTGATATCACGAAGAGATGACATTGATTGGCTAACCACGGTGTTGAACAATATCATCATTAATTAATAGGGTTTGGGAACAACAACGAGTAAAAAGTCCTTGACCGCTTTTCAAAACGTGTGGTTTCCTCTTACATGAATGACTGTTAAATTTTTAACTCTTATATAAATATTTTATTTTTTCTCGGAGTATACAAACGAAACATGTTACTACAGAGTATTAAAGGTTTGTTCACTGAACGAGTTTTGCAAAACTTAATACTAATTGAGATAGATATAGGATTATTTGTATGTAAACGAACGGGATAACAAGACAAGTTTATTGCCACGCCAACAAAATCCTTCTTGACAAAAGGGCAAACAATTGGAAACACAAAATAAACTGAATTATCTGACTTTTTCTTAAATTTAATAGCAAACGTATGTTCTATAGTTCTTCCCCTTCTTATTTCTTTACTGGCGTTGATGACGTCTACGAGGTCAAAGTCGAATTTACAACAGCATGACAGTCGTTCTTCTTTTTCGCTGTATGGTGCCAATTGGATCTTCCAAGTGTAGCCAGGTCCTTCTCCAATAGGTTTTTCCAATAGAGCTGGAGTCGCGAGTGCGACGACTGTTTGTTTAATGACAGGAGATATTTCCTCTTGCCCTCATTTACTACCAGACTGGTGTCTTCCGTCTACCACAACATGCTCGATTAGGTTAGTGGCTTTTCTATTCGGAGACAGCCAGGTGGCTTGGTGCATGTCCTGTACTGAAATCTAGTACTACAGATATATCATATCTCAGGCCGCGGTAAAAGTTGATCAGCCTCAACCAGAGATACCTTCTTTGCCCACGCTGCCGGGAAAGTCGCTAAGCATGATTTTGACATCGTGGTGAGGCCAGCTCTCATAGGTGAGCACTTGAAGAACTTCGCTTTGATGCGGATTGTAGCTATACGTTCATCCACGGGTGAACGCTAGGACTCGGCGACGGAGTCTCTCTCCCCTGCTAATACCACACCGGCTCTCTTACGACGCTGTTGACCCCTTTTCATTGGGCGCGTTTCTTACGTGACGGGTCCCAAATCCAGCGTACAACCCTGGAGAGGAATGATTCGCCTTTACACTTTAGCTCGCCTTCTAACGGATGTTTTCTAATCTTCTCACAATAAAATAAGTAAGATTTAATTGTTTTTACTGATATTAAATAATACCATATAATAAATATGTTCTTTACGATGTGAATTTTTGCTACATATTCTAGAAAAGTAAATATTTATATTTTACAATATTCTGTTAAGTATATATAAAACTAAATACTGTTTTAATAATACATGATAATTATCAAATCTGAAAATAATTGACAGTTTTTCACCTTAACTTAACTTATGCAATCAATTTTGTGGATTTATTGTCACACAACTTGCTTAACTCATTATAACAATTCTACTAAAACTGGATGTAAATTAGTATTTAGTGAGCTAATAAACATAATATTATTACTATTAAGGTTGAGCTAAATTCACAGACAGCTAGGTATAGAATATATGTAATATCAAGTCATTACTGAAGACTTAAGACACGAACATGCCATCACTTGAGAATTCGCAATGAATTATGTATCGACGGGAAGGCAAATTTGTAGCCAATTTATTACAAGTTATTTAATTCGTTTCCACATTTGCCAAAAGCGTTTGCAGATATTGAGCGGCTAGCGGTAGCATACTTTAAGGCAGCGCAAAAAAACAATTAGATGAAAATAATATAAATGCATATTTCTTGTTCTTTATGCAGATTGTCATTGCACCATCGCTTTTCAGAAAAAAAAAACATACTTTAAAATATGAAGAGCTGCAGACAACAAAAAAGGCAGCAAAAATTAGAATTCAGTGCTATCATTCTATGATGGATAGAAAACCCCCGAAATGAAGATTTCAAAATTCAAACGTATAATTCCCAATTTTATATTTTTTTGCATAGAATGAATGAACCATGACGTTACGTGGAAAGACATTTGCTAGAATATTTGATAGCTTCGACGTCATATTCATCATAAGCCAGTTGTCAAGCATCTCTTTTGCGATCTCTTTTCGACGTCGTTTCAACAGAAGATTCAGGTCTTTTGGTCCCATTTCTTGCATCGCTACGCTTCATACTCAAACAATTCACCATTTTTCGCTTTACCGAAATGTTTTGAGTCCATCCATAAGAGATATTGAAATCAACTTCTAATAAAGTGTACTCCTCAAAACACTTCTGCCACGTTTTCAACGATTCGTAACCATTATTCTGGTAATGCCTTTTCTTAAATCATGTTTTAGGAATATTGTGACACTGGAGTTTACAAAAGAAGTCGAAGTCAAACGTAAATTAATTAGAAACAAATTAAAGCTGCCGACATTTTCCCACATTAAATTTTTCTGTATGCAACATGATGATACAAGAAACTGCCACTGAGAGTAGCGATTTCTTAAAATATTCAATTGAAATTTTGCTCACATCCTCCCAAGTAGCTTGTCAGAACCGCCAATATTGGACGACAAGCGTTTGTATGGGCATTTTTTTATTTGACGAGATATCTTCACAAAATTTGGCACAGACAAGACAAGATGAAGATATTGTTCGGATCGGAAAAATTTTCATTTGATATCTTCATGAAATATGGACTATTGTTCAAGGTAACGGTACAATCTCCGAAACAATTTTTTAGATCGAGTCACTATTGAATATAGCTGCCATTTAAACTGAAGGATTCAAATAAAGTTCTTAGCAGGAACATTTTTTATACTTGTACTATAGATGAAGGGTATTTTAGCTTCTCGCTTTAAATTTTTGGGCTTCCCACATTTTGCTTTATTTTAATCAATTAATATATTTTCAAAACTATAGATATTTTCTCTAAAATACATAACTCAGCACAGACTATCAGTTTCGGAGTTTCTGTACTAAAAGTTTAAATTTTCTGAAATGATATCTTTGGTCTTCTAAATATATACGCACTGAGGCAGCAATTAAATTCAATATTTGATTAGCTGATACTGAAGTAGAATGAAATCTATTTTACACAATATCGCGTAATTAGTTTATAACAGAAAACACAACAAATTATTGGCAAAATTCGGTTAATTTTATTCTTGTAGTATGGCAAATAATAGTTTTAATTTCACAATTTAAATTAAAGATATATTATAGTTTTTCGTATATTTCTCGTCATTTTAACCGTAATAACCACCACGACGACCGCCATATCCACCAAATCCACCGCGGTATCCACCATAACCGCCACGATATCCACCAAAACCGCCACGGTATCCACCATAACCACCACGGTAGCCGCCGTAGCCCCGCGCCAAGCGATCGCCTTCGTTCTCATGTCCTTGCTGGTCGTTGACATCGGACAAGGTTAACGGTTGTTCGGCTGTCTCTAAAGTGAGCACAGCATTATCGCCGACGGGATTACCGTTAATGCCGACCAGCATCGCCACGAATAACACCAGTACTAAGCAAACGTTGAAGGCGCGCATTTTCACTGAATTCTTTTATTTTATGGACGGTTCTGAGTATTTGCTAAGAAACTTCCCCTGGAAGAGTCGAAAACGGTTTGATTATACTCGGAATAGCACTTTGCTTTTATATACCAAAATTGGAGTTGATTTTTGACAACACTCCGTAAAGTAGCTGTGCATATACGATTACAAATCACTTTAATAATTATATAAATAATCAGAGAAATGTACTTTACTTGAAATCTCGAACGTGTTCTTCTAAAAAAATAGAGAAAATATACAAGTATAGAAATTGAAATTGAACAGGCAAAAGTAATGAGACGCGCCTAGCAATTTACAGACGGTCATGTCATGCAACAGCAACAACTCAAACGACGAAAACAACTTTTCGATTTGGGGGCGGCTGTTGTTTACTGCCAATACAATTAAGCGGTGTCATCTTCTCACTTGCGGCGACTCGGATATTCGCGCTTTCATTTAGTGATACCTGACCAGGTAAACAAACACACCTCGGACATCGCATTGAAGTGACATCTGTTAATGAATAAAATCGATCAGTTCTAACATAATGATGCTCTGTGCAGTTCAAATGGCAAGCATATTACTTGAACGCCTCAGTGATTTCTGAGAATTGGTCAATACAAGCATGGCAACATATTTGTGGGGATTTCCTTTACGCTACGCTTAGGGTGACAAATTTTAATAAATTAGTCTTATGACTTGTTGTTGTACTAGCACCAATATTTGTAGTAATTGTTAATAGTACGTAGAATGAAACTAGTAAATTATTCGATTTTCCATATATGTATAAAACATGGAATTATTTTCGAAGTGCCTATAAGCTGCAACAACTTTCATAGTACTATTTGAGTATTGACTCATTAAATCATGGATCACATGGAAAAAAATTCTCCAAAATCGGTACGCTCTGAATTAAGCATTGAGTTTCAATTGTATATGACTTTAGTCGAGGACGACGGCCGAGCAAACTCGACCTATTCTATGCACTTGGTCAATAGTGGAGTGATTTTTTCGAAAGCCAAACTGATGCACCGGTATTAGCTTCCCTTCTTCAATCTTCTTCAATTATGATGTTAAGATGCTCAGGAAGCAAACTTTCCATAAACTTTGAAGGTATTAGCAGAAGAGATACGTATTGAAGATTAATAGTAGCTTTCAATATAACAGTTATTTTTACTTATAAGATTTTGAAAAAACTGTTTTCGTATTTGCCTTGTGATAAGGTCGATGCTATCACTTTTATGAATAGTATTCTCAATTAGAAGCAAGGGAGGGCTTTGGCTTCGCCTTAATGAAAATGAAGCATAACAGATTTACTAATCTTTGCTTTCATTTTCCAGCAATTTAGCCAAGTCTGCATATTGTTCAAATCTTCTTATACCAAATTAATTGCTTCAATTGGATTCTGGCTTGAGGACAATTGAGCAGTGCCATCAGCAAAAGTAGCAATTGAAACATTTTCAGTTCCATGTTCGCTGCCGTTTGGTACTCCAGCATTCAGGTAACTTATTTCAGACGTCTCGCCATTTATCTTTACATATAATTTTCTATGATAGGATTTCAAATAAGACTTAAATACTAGATAAACTTGAGAGGAGAATAGTTTTTTTATGACTATATCGCATGACTGCGGTATGTCCAAACATGAAGCTGAACAGTATTCCCTACTGTTTGGCACTGTTCGGGTGTACCGTTATATCGACGGAACCCAAATTGGTGTCCTAGTATAACCTTATTCTCTTATAGTATTGGCAATACTCTAGTCAAAAATATTTTTGTTTTGAATTTTGGAGAATAGAGGAAACAAACTAATGAAAAGAAATCGTTCCCAAACCTGGTAAAGCGGATTTGCCTGATTTGAGTACAATCACCTTTTCAGCAAACTTCCGTTGAATATGGAAATGATTAAGCTTTAATATGGAATTATACTTAAGTACTCGTGGAAACTTAATTCTCAAGTTATCGGCAAGCACTTAGCTACTTTGCCCTCATCTATGTCATATGCTGGAGATTTCCCGTTAGACAATTTCTCGATTTCGGTACTTATGCCGCGGACGTAATATGTTTCATTGGTATACATAGACAGTTGACTTAGCAGTAAACGTTTCTTCGAGGTATTTACCATTGTCACTTTTGTTGTTTAATATTGTCGTTGCTTAAATTAAAGAATGTGTTGTAGTTGTAGCTGATCATAATTCTTGAGGAATCAGAGCTTAGTTGCTTGGAGCCAACGGAATACAATAGCTCAGCGTTAGTACCCATATACATATATAGCAAAATCTAAAAGGTCAGGAATTTTGAAAGGATCACTCGGTCAGTATGTTGGCTCACTGCTCGACAGAGTTTTTAAATACTTGAGCTACACAAGGGATACTTAAGCATCTCCTACAAAAAATCTAGTTTCGAGAGAGGTAAAGAAACTGTCGTATTCAGTAGTAGTCGTGTATATTTGGAGTAAGTACGCTTCGCAGATAAGAGGTTATCCACCACTAAATAATTATAGGATGGCAATTAAACACAGATCGTTTACTTAGAATTTTTACTTGTATGATTTACTGTTCGTTAAATAAATAATAGGGGTCTAAAACGAGGTATTGAACAACAAAACCATTAATAATCTTTGTTAGGTTTGGGAATACCAATGAGTGAAAGGTCCTTTACCGTTTAAAATCACGTGTGTATTCCTCAATAGAACCTCATATGCGAGTTGATAACGAGTACTCTCAGAGAGAAGGAGTGCAAGTCGAGTAGAAAATCGTTCGGCTGTCTGTTATGATTGCAGCTTCTCGACGTCGAACCTTCCTTGTGTTTGTTGACGTGCGTTTTTTGCTGCACAGAGGCGTGTGTGTACCTTGGCTTCAACAATATAGTGATCCGAGTCAATGTTAGGACCTCGGAGTACTCGCACATCTAAAACACTGGAGACGTGTCTTCCGTCTATCACAACATGATCGATCTGGTTGGTGGCTTTTCGATCCGGAGACAGCCAGGTAGCTTGGTGCATGTTCCTGTTCTGGAATCTAGTTCTACAGATAACCATATCTCAGGCCCCGGCCGAAGTCGATCAGCTTCAACCCATTTGGGGATGTTTCCTTATGGAGGCTGAATAATGGACCGGAATCCAACTCGATATCCTGATCATCTATACATACATAATCATATCTATCACGATTAGTTTTAGGTGTTTAAAAACCGTTCAGTGAACAAAATTGAAATACTCTGTGATAACACATTGCGAGAGTATAAATATTAAATAACATAAGTGTACTCCGAGAATAAATAAATTAATATAGAAATAGAAGTGTTAAAATATTAACAGCCATCAAACATACAAATTCGTGTAAGAGGAATTCACACGTGTTTAATAACGGTCAAAGACCCTCCAGGCGTTGGTATTCCCAAAATTTTCTAATTATTAATGATTATATTGTTCATTATTCATTATACCTAAATCTTTATTTTTTGTTTTATTATGCATTAACTTTTACGAACAATAAATCATCCAAGTAAAAATTACAAGTACAATTATTTGCTTCTTTTTGCTCTGCTTGATTTAATTTCAATTTCTATGCTTTTAATCACCTGAAAATTAATTGTTTATCCGGTCGACGTAGGAAAGCATCTAAGCATTTAATTGCGAAGCAGAAATCTGCTAATCGTTTAAATCACTGAATTTTTTAATTAGATTTCATTAGTTACTAAACATGCTATATTACTATGTATATACTTGGAAGGAGAATTACATTTTTAAAATTGTAAACAATTTTTTTACTCAGACTTTAATTGCAAAAAAAAATATTTTTAGTCTGAAAAATAAACATGAAATAAATCATAGATAACCTTTTATGTGCGAGGCGTTCTTACTTTGAGTTTACACGACTTTTCACATTGCACATTACAGGGTGCGCCATTTATTATTTTGGTATGAAGTTATTGAAAAATGCGTGCTGTATTTGTTTTATTTGAGATATTTTTATTGTATCAAAACAAAAGCTAATAAATGGCCGCCTTTATTAGGAAGCGCACAATGGGCTAGTTATAGTACATACATACATATATAGTATAAAACATTTTTTCCATAACATCCGATCGCTTGAATGATGTTCGGTTGATCTCCAGTTACATCAATAACAATATGCAATACCAAGAACATATGTGGTTTAGTTGGTGTTATTATTTGATTTTTTTGATCCGGTTCATCATAGAATGATATAGGCAATTTATGTAAAGCACCCAATACACTACACCAGCAAGCTGGTGCAATCACCTGATGGTGCTAACAAGCTTGAAACAGACACTACACCAGTATATTGGTGCAATATTAATTTTTTTATATATTGCACATGGAAGAGGTCGTTATGAACGGGGACAAAATGTGTGCAGGAATTATTATCGCTTTTGTCTGGAAAAGAAAATGAAAAAAAATTAAAGACAAAAGCATGTTTAGATTAAAGATTGATTAATATTCCGCTCTCTTAATTCACCATAGGCACGGCATTGATTCATGTAGACCAATAAATTCTCCCCAAAATAGTTTTTCCTTTGAATTCGTATGTATCTGCGATGTTCACTTATTGAAAATTTTAATTAAATGCGCTAGAATCTCACTCCAAGCATATTTAATAGCTGCAAGTAATGTTTCCTTATCTTCGTATTGCTTTCCTCCTTCGTATACCTTCCGTGTTAGCCAGCCCTAAATATTTGGTAAGATCTGGAGAAAATGGTGGCTAGGTCATGACATTAACGTTTTGACTCTTAATGAACGAATTTACTGCTTAAGCGATATGAATAGGAGCGATTGTCAGGTGGAATCGAAGCTGTTTTCCTTTGCGTAGTTCAATCAGAGGATTTTTATTCTTGATTTTTAGACGCTTAAGCTGTTCTAAATTTCTGATTGTACGCTGCTTTTACTACGGTAATTCCTTAATCGTATCAGCAGACTTAGTCGAATTTTAAGCAATTCTAACAATTTTGCGAACTGATTGTTCAAAAAGTGCTTTTTTTCATTTAAAGTATTTTCCATATGCCTCTGGATGCTTTAAATATCTAACAACGGTTCTGGAGCTTTTCCCATTTTTACTTTAAATGTAGCTTGAAAGCAATTTATTTGTTAATTTTTTTTTTTTTAAGACAAAGAAATTTTTCGAACAAGATTTGAACTTTGATAAGAAAACATGTTGGACAATAAGAACAAGCATGATTATACATAACAATTAATTTAAAAAAATGTTGCCGCTTCTAACCTTGGACCAGCATTGTAATAATTAATAATATTACATGGTGTAATAGTTTCCAGTTATCATTTTACGATTAGCAATTACTACTGAAACTAGTAATAGTACAACAACAAGTAACTGAGTTAATATCTTATAATTTGTCACCCTGAGAGTAGCTTAAAGGAGAACCCCACAAATATGTTGCCGTGCTTGCATTGACCAATTCTCAGAAATTACTGAGGCGTTCAAGTAAAACGAATGTCATTTGGATTATTAAGTTGTGACTGATCGAATTCATTCATGAACAGACGTCAACTTAACGCAATGCAAAAAATGCATGAGTTGTGTTGTTGACCTGGTCAGGTGATAGCGGTGATGAATCACAAACTGAGAGCGCGAAAATCCAAGTCGCCACAAATGAGAAGATGGCACCGCTCAGCTGGGGTATTGGCAGTGGAGAACAGCCACCCCCAAATCAAGTAGTTGTTTTCGTCGTTTGAGTTGTTTTTGTTGCTGTTGCATGACATGACAGTCTGTAAATTACTAGGCGCATCTGAGTACTTTTGCCTCTTCAATTTCAATTTATATACTTGTATATTTTCTCTATAGAACAACAATCACGTTCGAGACTTCACTCCAAGTAATGTACATTTCGCCCATTATTTATATCACTTACTTCATTAAAATGATTTGTAAACATATACGTATGTATGTACAACGATTTTGGTATATAAAAGCAAAGTGCTATTCCGAGTATAATCAAAACGTTTTCAACTCTTCCAGGGGAAGTTTCTTAGCAAATACTCAGAACCGTCCATAAAATAAAAGAATTCAGTGAAAATGCGCGCCTTCAACGTTTGCTTAGCACTGGTGCTGTTCGTGGCGATGCTGGTCGGCACCAGCGGTAATCCCGTCGGCGATAATGCTGAGCTCACTTTTGAGACAGCCGAGCAACCGTTAACTTTGTTTGATGTCGACGCGCAGCAAGGACATGAGAATGAAGGCGATCGCTTGGCGCGGGGCTACGGTGGCTACCGTGGTGGTTATGGTGGTTATCGTGGCGGATATGGTGGTTATCGTGGCGGATACGGTGGATACCGCGGAGGATATGGTGGATACGGCGGTCGTCGTGGTGGTTATTATGGTTAAAATAACGACAAATATAAGCAAAAATAATATTTATCATTAATTTGTGTTGTGAAATTACAAAAAGTTATGTTATAAAGTTAATAAAATTTTGCCAAAATTTGTTGTATTTTCTGTTATAAAATAATCATACGGTATTGCGTAAAGTAAATTTAATTCCATTTCATTATAAGCTTACCCAATTTTAAACTGTTGTTTAAGCGTATATATCTTTTTTAGGAGAATAACTGTATTAATGAAACCCTAAAGATGATAGTATGTGCTCGGTTATGTATTTTATAGGAAACATCTATAATTTTGAAATGATATTAATTGATTAAAATAAAGCAAAACGTGGAAAGCAAAAAAATTTAAAACGAGAATCTAAAATATACTTCATTAAGTCCAATAAATCTATACAAGAACTTAATTCCGACCATTCTATTTGTATGGCAGTTATATGCTTAAAGTGATCCAAACTGAACAATTTCTTTGTCCTGTTTAAAACTCTATGTGAAGTGTCGTGAAGGTATCTCATCAAATACAAGCACGTTCGTAAAAAAACGTGATTTTGACTGCTTAGTTTGCATTTCAGCAACTCGTATATATTACAGTCATCCGATATCGGCGATTCCTACAAGTCAGCGTCTTGAGAAGAAGAGGATATGTGCAAAATTGCAGATCGATTACAGGAAATTTTTTAAACAAAGTTTTTTATTATTTCTCTAAATGTTGATCCGAAATTTTTTTTCCTAAGATACCTCTCATTTGCCGGAACCCACGCTATGGAACCACTGTAGGATATAGCTGCCGTACAAATTGACCGAAAATAATCAAGTTCTTGTATAAAATATTTTTTTTTTGACATTTGTTCAGATCGAACCGCTATAACATATGACTTCAGAAAGAAAAATTTAGTGTGAATAAAAGTTAGCAAAAAATCACATTCGACTTTTTTGGAACTTTACTAGTACCAGAAACCAACATCTGTGTTTACTATTTAATAAAAATTTAAATCAGAAATTCTCTCTAATTTTTACTCCTTGTTTGTCGTCGAAAATGGGAAATAAACAAAATGGTTCAGTATTCAGTGCACAATTAAATAGAAATTAAGAATTCAAATCTCCTTAAATTGAGAATATTTTGTAAAAGTCATAGTCTGATTCCATTCATTTGCAATGCTAATCTGCATAAAGCATAGGAAATGTGCTTTTAACACTATTTTTTTTCATTTATTTCTGCATTGCCTAAAAGTGTGTTATGAAAACCTAAATAGCGCGCTTTTGTTAATTCCGCTCAGAATTTTCGAACATGCTGTTTGCGAATATTAAATAACATGTAATAAATTTTCTAAATTTTCCTTGCCATCAATACACAAATCATTGCGAATTTTTAAGTGATGTCAAGTTTGTGTCTTAAGTCTTCAGTTTAAGACTTGATATCCCATTACTATATGTATATGTATATGTCTGTAAATTTATTTCAGCCTTACTGGCTATAATTAGCTCACCAAATAACAATTTATTTCCAATTTTCTTTACTGGCGAAGACACCGCTTACGCGGTTATAGCCGAGTTAATAACAGCGCGCCAGTCGTTTCTTCTTTTCGCAAGGTGGCGCCAATTGGAGATTCCAAGCGAAGACAGGTTCTTCTCCACCTGGTCCTTCCAACGGAGTGGAGGTCTTTCTCTTCCTCTGCTTCCCCCGGCGGGTACAGCGTCGAATATTTTCAGAGCTAGAGAGTTTTCATCCATTCGGACGACATGACCCAGCCAACGTAGCCGCTGTCTTTTAATTCGCTGAACTGTGTCAACGTCATTGTATATCTCATACAGGTCATCGTTCCATCAAATGCGATATTCACCGTTGCCAAAGCGCAAAGGACCATAAATCTTTCGAAGAAATTTTCTCTCGAAAACCCGCAACTTCGACTCATCAGTCGCTCGAAACAGAGTCACGTTGTCTGAAATCTTGTTTGGTATCGAACGGCTCGGATAGGTCCTACCCGATCCTGACGGAGCTTTTGGTGTTGCTCAACGTCAGTATACATAGCCGTATTAGTTTTGCGGTGATACCAAATTCGGCCATTGCGACATAAAGGCAGCACCTTTTCGTCCCGTCGAAAGCAGCTTTGAAACCGACGAAGAGGTGGTGTGTACCGACTCTCTTTTCGCAGGCCATTTCTAAAACTTGGCACATGGTGAATATCTGGTCAGTTATTACTTTTCCAGGCCTAATACCATAATGATTTCATCTTTCACACAATACGCTACATAGAACCTTATATGCGATGTTGGCGCTGATTATCCCTCTTTTTGTGGATTGGGCAGAGCACACTTAAATTCCAACCGTCGTGCATGCTTTCTCCGACCATATTCTACAAAAAAGCTAATGCATGCTCCTTATCAGTTCTTTGCCTCCGTATTTGAATAGCTCGGCCACAATCCATCGGTCCCCTCCTCTATGTTGTCCTTCAGGGGGGTAATTGCTATTCGAACTTCTTCATGGTCGGGCAATGGAACGTCTGCTCCATCGTCATGGATTGGGGAATCGGGTTCGCCTGCTCCTGGCGTTATACTTTCACTGCGTTTCAGCAGACTGGAGAACTGTTCCCTCTATAATTTTAATATGCTCTGGGCATCAGTCACTAGATCACCTCTGGCGGTTCTACAAGAGTATGCGCCGAATTTTCGAGCAGATAGCTTGATGTATTTTCTTATGCTGGAATCTAGTACTTCAAATAACTATGTATATTTCGGGCCCCGGCGAAGTCGATTAGCCTCAACCCATTTGGGGTAAGCTTCCTTGCTCACTCTGGCGTTAAAGTCGCCAAGCACGATTTTGACATCGTGGCGGGGCAGCTCTCATAGGTGCGCTCCAAGGGCTCATAGAAGGCATCTTTGGTCACATCGTCCTTCTCTTCCGTCAGGGCGAGGCGCAAATCAGTGATATGTTGAGGAACCTCCTTTGATGCGGATTGTGGCTAGACGTTCATCCACCGGAGTGAATGACATTACTTGGCGACAGAGTTTCTCTCCCACCACGAATCCCACACTGAACTTGAGCTCCTTCATATGGCCACTGTAGTAAATGTCACAATGGCCTACTCGTTTCTGTCCTTGTCCCGTCCATCGCATTTCTTAGACGGCGGTGATGTCAGCCTTTATTTTTGCCAGGACATCAACCAGCTGGGCAGCGGCACCTTTCCAATTAAGGGACCGGACATTCCAGGTGCATGCCCCAATTCGCAATCCTTATTTCGTTTGCCATGGTCGTCATCAAAAGTGGGGTTTCTCTTCCGAGGCTGTTTATTTCTTTTCATTGGTGGCGCTTTTTACGTGGCGGGACCCAAACCCAGCGCATAACCCTGTGGAGGGGATGTTTCGCCTTCTCACTTTAGTTCGCCTTCAAACGGATGTTCTTAGGCTACCCAGAAGATACTTGGTCAAAGATCGGAAGTCGTGAGCTGCTTGAGCCATATGTAAACGAATCGTTCCTGGCCACCCACAAGTGCATGGCAATCAGAGAACTTTCTTCACTTGTGTGAACATTTACACATGACTCCATTCTCCAGTTTTAGTCAAATTAATATTATGACTTAGGCAAGTTGTGTGACAATATACCAGCAGATATCGCGTCCGCACAATATTGAATGCGATAAGTTAAGTTAAGGTGAACAAACAGATGATTAATTAGAGATTTGGTGATTATCTAGAAAGATTGCACAAAGCGTTACAGTATATTATAACTTTAACAGTGTTTTTTAACACTTTTGGTGTAAAGTACATAATTAATTTTCTAGAATACTTTAAAAAATTTACATCGTAAAGAACATATTTATTACAGAGTATTATATAGTATAAGTCAAAACAATCAAATCTTGCGTATTTTCTTGTGAGAGGCTTACTTTTTGTTTTCAGAATACAGTAACACCGCGTTTGAGGCATAGGAGACGTTCCATAAAAATAAAGCGGAACGCGAAAGAGCGCTTATCCAGGCCATCATGGCATTTAGGTAAATAATTAGGTTAGGAGAAGTTGGATGGAAAATTATTAGTTATTAAATGTAATAATTATGTTTAAAAGCAAAACTGAAAGAAATAGAAATACATAAATGAATATCCTTTTAAAAATAATTCAAAAACTAAGTCAGTCAGATGATTCAGTTTATTTTGAGTTTCCTGAGATTTTACCTTTTTCACAAGAAGGAATCTAATGTGGTTTAGGTTTTTCTTTTGCGTTCAGTTAGAATAATTGATATTTTTTTCTGTTTTGCTTGCTAAGTGAATTACTTGAGCTTATAATTAAAAGCATTGGCTGCTGTTTACTTGAACTATTTCTTTATCGACTACCACACTTACCTCATCTAAATTGTTAATTCCACTATTTCATCCATACCCTTCAGAGTGTATGATGTATTTCTTACTTTAATCCTCCCTAATGTTCTTCTATTATCCTTAAACTATGTCTCTGTTATAATCATCATCTTTATGTTATCTCATTCCAAAGAAAATTTATGTTTTCTACAGCATTCGATATATTTTAGTTTCTTTTTTAAATTCTCTTATTATGGGGGGGATACCTCTAGGATTTTCAAAAAATAGTCCCAAAGTTTCATTGGCTTACTCCGAATACTTTCGAAGAAATAGGCAGAACCATTGCACTTTTAACAGCGGCTATATGGTACCAAAACTTTGAGGCTCGTTTCCTCGAAACTACCTTTCATTAATCCGGCCGTCAAAATTGCGAGCGAGTTATTTAACCGATTTACTTGAACGAAAGCGTATTTTATATACAATTTTTTACGCAAATGCGTGATAGAGCGCTTTTCCGAGAAAACATCCACAATTTTTGGAAATTCTCAAAACCACTCTACTATGCACTTGATCAAAGCTTCCTGATTAAAAAACAATCACTTTTTTCGTTTCGAATTGTTACACGAGGAGGCTCTGTCCATGTGGGTAAAAGAGTGAAATTAGCGAGGATTTAAGACACAAACTTGCCATCACTTCAGAATTCCCCAAGTATCGATGGGAAGGAAAAAATTTAGTAAATTTATTACATGGGCTGACTTCCTAAAAAAATGTGCCAAGGAGACAAATAACGAAAAACAAAAACTTTTTAGAAACAATTGATAAAATGCCTAATGACGTGTTTTATAGTCATTTCAGAAAGCAAATATCAACTTTCTTAGTAAGAATTGTTATTTCGTTATTAAAAATGTATTAGTATGTCACCATTTTCCAGAAATTACACTGTGTGCTCGAACCTTTATGGAATAAAATGGTTCCCTTTGAAGAAGTGTCTGACAATATGGAAGCTTTCCAATCAGAATTGTTTTCGCAAAGTTAGCGACCGCTTTAATATTGGAATGGGCGCTTGTTACAGAGGCTTTATTCAGTGCATATAACCGATTTCTGCGCGCAAGCAGATTATAGCATTTCCTACTACTGAACAGTACAGAATACGAGTTATGGAAGCTTCTGAGTCTTGTCGATCACACCCATTCCCATATGTTGTGGGATGTATTGATGTGATACATATAGAAATCCTGCAGCCGTCGAAGTATAGTATTAGCTACTACAACCGAAAAGGAACACATTCTATTATAGTATAAGTAAAAATTTACATTTGAAAGTAATACTTCTCAAATAGCGCATGCATTTATTTCAGGCTGTTGCTGATAGCAATAGGCGATTTAGCGACGTTTTATTGGGCTCTCCTGGTCGGTGCCACGACGCAGCAGTGTGGTAAGCTAGTTCATTGAAGAGAGCAATTGCAAATGACTTTATTACATTTCCTCCAGAATGCCATTTGCTTGGTGATGCAGTGTATCCTTTAGAAAGTTATCTGATGTTATCTTACAAGGACAATGTGTTCCTATCTGTAGACCAAACGAAATATAATAACATTTTAAGTTTGACCCGACTGGAGCAAACATTTCGCTTACTAAGAAAGAAGTTTAGAATACTAAACTTTTTAGAAATCCACGACGTTAATTTGGCAAAGAATGTTATTATGTCTTGTTTTGTGTTTCATAACTTTATATTGGAACACGAAGGAACTGCTGATGTCGTGGTTATTGAGAACTTGCCTTACACAGAGATAAACACGCTTCCAGCAGACGGAAATCACAGAAGCCAAGGGAAAGGCTTACTATTTAGTTGTCAGCTTAGCTAAATAAAGTTCCCTTTGAATTACATATATGCATTAAATTAATTTATTTCATTTCCTGAACAAATTTGGTTAGAACACAAAACTTATTAAATACTAAAGAAATTGAGATCGAAGTAAGGCACAGGTCAAAGTCAGGTAATCACTTATTTGGTGAAAGTAGAGCTTCGCGCAGCTCTGTAATTTCATCAAGTTTTTGCTTTTCGATGTCAATTTTCTGCTTCTCGCATTTAAGCAGACCGTCTAACATCTCCTTTCCATACGAAGTTTATTTTTCCAAAACATTTTCTCGCTCGTTTTCGTGTTGGAGCAGCATCAATGTGGTCACTGGTGTTTGGGGGATCTGCTGACTCTGCATTTTCGTTCGTTAAATCGTTAAATAGCGAAAACAATGAGGAATCTAGATTACATTCCGGCACGGTTACATCACTCCGTGACTCCGTGACTTTATCCAGTTCGTCGAAAAATTCCCACGACGTCGCTGCTTCACGTGTGGTGTTATTCCACTTTTTGATACGTTTGTAAGACACCACGAAGTTGAGGCATTTGCATGATATGTCATCACGGGAGAACGGAAATTCTGGATCGGTGTCCTTAATTTTCTGCAACACCCCCTGCCACAAGACCAAGCGCTTTTTCCTTTTTACTTGAAAACCTGATTCCCTGGCCAGCCTAATTGTAAGTAAAAGGTTTTTGCGCTCGTGCGTCCACTTCTTGTTACTATAAAAAAGAATTAAAAATTGTAGCATTGTAAAAATTGTTAAAAAAAAATTTAAAAATTTGTGCGAAGTCAGCCATATTATTTATTTCGTTTCCACATTTGCGAATAGCGTGTGCTTAGATTCTGAGCGGAAGTAAAAAACGCGCTATTTAGCTTTTCGTCGCATACTTTTAGGCATTGCAGAAAAGCGATGAAATTAAAATAATATTATAATACATATTCTTATTTTTTATGCAGACTGCGATTGCAAACGCATCGGACTATTACCCCGCCTATAAGTTAATTTAAAATAGCCTACATTCTTCATACTTTAACATTTACAAACTATTCTCAGCCTAAGGAGAATCAAATTCTTAATTTAATTTAATTTTGCACTGAATACTGAATCATATTTTTTATTTTCCATATTCGGAAAAGCGATATACAAGTATATACGTATATGCCAGTCCTTATGTGGGTGTCTGGCAATCTGAGAAAATTATCGTGTAAATTTTGTCATATGATATTGATATCATCGGCCTTAAGGCAGTTCTGCTTTCTCCAGACTTGGGTCTGGCATGTTCGCTCTCGCGACTTGGCTCTCACGTCACTGTTGACAGTCATAACTTTGAAGTTGTAGATAATTTCGTCTATCTTGGAACCAGCGTAAACACCACCAACAATGTCAGCCCGAAAATCCAACGCTTGTTCTTTGAGTTGTAGATAATTTCTCAATCCAACACCATGGTTATCCCAACGAAGCCTCTCTCGACGTTGTCTGAAAAAACAAAGATTTATGGTCCTCGTTAAAGCAAAAAGTGACGTAGACAACAAAAACGGACCAAAAATGAGAATTCAAGGAAAAATTTCTTTAATCATTTCTGATTTAAATATTTATTAGAACGTAAAAGCAGATGTTGGTTTTTGGTGCAAGTAAAATAGAATGTGATTTATTGTTATCTGACAATGATGTTAAATTTTTTTCTCAAGTCATATGCTATAGCGGTTCGACTTTAACAATTCTCAAATAAAAAAGTTTTCTATACAAGAACTTGATTCTTTTCGGTCAATTTGTACGGCAGCTATATTCTACAGTGTTCCGATAGCGACGGTTCCGATAAATGAGAGGCATTTTGGGGAGAAAAGAATTTGTGCAAAATTTCCGATAGGAATAAGTGATTAGTTAGCAAACTTAAAAAATGTTGCGCCAATCTAAAAAAAGTCTAAGAAAATTCATCCGGGTCAAATCTAATCTTCAGTGTATGTCGGTGTATGTCTATCTATTAAGTGTGGTACAGCTAAGCTAACCTAAGCATGAATAATTCTGTATCGGACGTGTGAACGTGTGAACCATACTAAATTAGAAATTAGGATGTGTAATAGCGACAATTCCTACTATCCAAGAAAGCTCTTATAAATATAATTGATGTAGTGATTATTCCCATAAATATTGATACCATAACAAATGGTTTTTTCGGCAAAATCAATTTATTTTATTTTTTAAATTTTATTCAAAATAGTCTCCTTTTGCTTCATACAGCTTTTTGCACTGTCCAAAAGCATGTCGAACGAGTGTTTTAACTCGTTGGCCGGTATGGCCGCCAGTATGCCGGTGCAAGCTTTTTGAATGGTCTCTACGTCTGCATAACGCTTTCCTTTCATGGGCAAATGCATTTTTCCAAAAAGGAAGAAGTCGCACGGTGCCATATCAGGTGAATACGGGGAGTGGTTAATGGTTAAAATGTGATTTTGGTCAAATAATCGGTCACAAGCGTCGATCGAGGAGACCAATTTCTGATCGTCAGTCAATTTGTGCGGAACAAACCGAGCACACACCTTTCGTAAGCCCAAATGTTCGGTCCAAATGCGATAAATCGATGTTTTGGAGATGTTCAATTCCATTTTCATGAATTTCAATGATGATTTCGGCTGATTTTTGATGAATTCACGCACAGTTTTGATGGAATTTCCGTGCACTCTGCTACTTGTTTCTTCAATTGAAATGTTATAGTAAGAGTTTTATCAATTTTAAAACTGGACAATCGATAAAGATTGCAGATTCTAACGCATCTGGCATATAGATGGCGCCACCAGGGTGCGCTAGATTCAAAAAGTCCTGTTTACTTTGGAAAGCACCTTGTAAGAGAGACGGTGCAATAGAGGTCGTTATGCATCTTCCACCAAAGAAGAAGAACGAAAATACAATGACTGAGTTAACAAAAAGAACAAAATCAAAATTTCATGTCTTCTTTTTTTTGTATTACTACGCACATATGCATATACATTATACGGAATGCAGTAGCTACCCAAATAATAGGCATATGCAAATCAGAGGCTATATTATTTGATGATTCTATTGCAGTTACTTACAGCTTCATCTCGACGCCGAACCATAAAAATGCAGTTTCAAAAAATTAGGTCAATTCAACTTGCATCTGTCTTAATAATAATAAAACTCGATAACAAAAAAACTTCTTAAAATTTATTGCTTTCCTGCTCAAAAAGATGCACCACAGAGTTCTGTAAAGCCTAGAAACCAAGAGATTCTACTCATAAAGAAAATTAAGATTACAAATCCGCAATAAAACCTTTTTATTGACTGCATAAAAATTTATTTATTACCACTCTATTGGACAATGGAGGAAATAAAATTTGGTTTCAAAAAGAGATGCCCCACAAAATGAGGGCCAAATCACTTGGCACCTTGTTGCCGCGTCCATTAGACGTGAGGTGTGAATTGTTTATAAAACGATTACAAAACTTTTCGTTTTCTAGTATTGAGTAAGCAAGCAAAGCACACCACGTAAGCAGCTATTTAAGTACGGCGGGAAGAAAGAAGTGCACGATGAATACACAGAAGAATGAAAGAAAATATTTCACTTTTATTATCGCTTAGTTTCACTCGATAAAAATGGGATTAACAGCAGCCGATGCAAAGAGTGGGCTCGAAGAAAGTTTTACAACCGAAAAGACGAAAGAAATGTAAGCAAAGAGATCTTTGAGCACAATAAATAGCCAAAACGCTGATTGAGCTTAGCACAGTAAACGGTACGCAGCCTTGAAGAAAGCAACATGCAGCAAAACCAGAAGATTGCAGCCATACTCCTCTGTATCGGTGTTTTGACACTTAATCACAGCTGTGAAGCCAAACCAGCCGACGAGCGTACTACGCGTCAAACCAAAGGACCCCACAACGATGGTGCAACGCAAGCGGAGGTGAAAACTTTAAGTAGTCCGCTACTGAATGGAGCAGCACAAGTCTTGACTCAGCCACAAGGACTGGCTGGTTTCGGTGGAGTTGTTGGCCTCATGCCATACCCGCGCTATGGCGGACTTGCTTATGGCGGCAGCGGTTTTACCGGCGCACCTGGTATGGGATTAATAGGTCTGCCATTTGGTGGCAGCGCGCCCGGCGCTCCAGCTGGTGCTAATGGTGCCATGCCAGGCGTGAACACACTACAGTTGGGCAATCTTGCTGGTTTGAACTATCCAGCCACAGGCAACTATGTGGGCAACAACTTGCCACCTTACCCATTCAATGGACCCGATATGTACGCAAACTATATGTTCGGCGGTTTACCTCAACTGCAAAACAATTTCGGACCAACGGTAGCTGGCGCCAATAGCCTGGATAGTCTCGTGAATATGGCCAATCTACAGGGAGTTACTGGCAACGGCAATCAGGTGCCGCCACCAACGCAAATGCCGCTACAAGCACAAGCTACGCAGCTGCAGCCACAGCTAGGCGCGGCATATCCCATCCCGTCGGGAATTTTCGGACAAATGGGTGGTTATGGACAGGGTTTCCAAGGCTATCAACTGTTGTAGAGAAGTTAAACAGGTGTGACGTAGAAAATTCGCATAAAATGTGGATGAGCTTCGAGCAGTCTGCTTATGAAGAAATCATAACATCCATCTAATCTTTAATTTATTTATGAAACCTTAGTTTTATTTTCCAAACTTTTTATACGCAAAATAATTTATTTGTAATCAAATATAAAAGCATTTGTACAACATAACTGTCTTTAAAGTTTACCAAACAACAAAACCATACTAGCCACTTTGATAAGCTCCACCGCCGCCTACTGGTCTGCCAGCGCTCGCCAACGCTCCGCCTGGTCCCACGCGATAAAGCGTATTCGCCTGCGGACGTCCGGCCACATTTTTGTACACCGCCTGCGGATGATTGGCTGAATATGCGCCGCTGGGTCCAGCACCGGCAGCGCCTAAAGCATTCACGACGAAATCACTGCCCGGCGATGGACGCCCACCATACTTGAAGCCACCAATGCCACTGTGCGGTCGGTTGGCGATGGCGCCACCAGCGGGTGCATAGGCCAGCCGCACATTTCCACTGCCGTTGCCGCTCACTTTAACATTACCGCTGCCATAGCCATTTCCGCTGCTGCTAATGCCACCACCATTAGCGCTGATGCCGCCCTGATTGCTGCCGCTGTAAGCGAGATTAGGGCGATAACCGCCTGAGGTGCCATAGCGTCCTGCTTGGCGTATGTAGCGTCGTTGGAAGACAGCTGCGCGTGCTTCTAAAATAGGCAGCAGCAGAAACACCAAATAAATGAACTTCATTTTATTGCCGAATATGTGGTAACAACAACAAATATGTTGCAAGTGTTGCGAATGTCGACGGAGCGCGTACTGTTGGCCTTGTGGCATGTTGCAAGCGCTTTTATACTCTGCCGGATTCTTCTGCAGCTTAACAGGATTCACCAACTTAAAACCGGCGCATCAGTTGACCTACATATGTAGGTACAGCAACAACATGTTGCAAGTCTGATATTTGCCTGTGGCGTTCTGCGCTTCTTGTCTGTCTAGTTTCAGCCAATTTCTACTCTGTCTTACATAATTCAAAGCCCACATGAACGGGAATGTCAATGGCAATGTTGTATTTGCTTAACAACAACAACTGCAACACAATGTTGCGTATGTTGCTTGCATATATTAATGCATAATGCATGATCTGGCGCCTGCTGCATACACCCAGCCGAGTTCAGCTCATAATTTGCATCTTGCAAGGCAACCAGTTTGAAATTTCACTGTTATTTAACAACTAATTCCATCTTAAACGGGAAATTTCTAACGTTCAGAGTGACAAACTTGTTTTTGAATTCTTTGCCCCAGTGCATGTTGGTAGCAATGGGTACTTTAACATTATGCGCAAAACAAATAATTTCCATGAGCTTTTATTAGCATAACGGCACCAAGTTTATTGGCTCTGCTGCTACTTTCGGCCTTAGGACCGATATCTTTTTCAAAGAAACTAGTACTTATGAATTAAGAAAATGTGTCAAAAGTAAAAAAGAAATAAGTTAAAAAAATCTTCACCTTCCACCAATTAGGTACGCTTTCCCATCTTATGACTTCAATTTATACTATTAAACCCATTACCCTTAGTTCTAAATGACTTTTAATCTGGCACTTTATCCACTACAAGAAAAAGAACTCCAAAACCCCAACTATGAATTGACCATTAGTAAGATCCGATACTGCTTTTGTGTGCTTACTTGACTAAAAAGGGTTTCCTCGGAGCGGTCGATTGATATTACATAGTTGAAAATTTGGCAAAAAACTCCCGGAGAATCAAAAAAAAGAATATTAAAAAACAGCGAACATCGTTTTGCCGCGCCCAAGACGTTGCGCCCGGGGCGACGGCCCCCTTCACCCCTCCCTAACTACGCCACTGATTATCGTGTTGCAAAACCAAGAGTTATCGGCCCATAATTACGGCTGTTTACGAATATCGTCGATTAATATCAAGCAATCGTAGAAAATTGTCAACTTGTTTTTGGTTGTCTTTGACCAGTATCCGGCTGACTGATCGTCTGTTTCCGGATCGTACATTTCAGGATCAGTCAAAAACACTAGTGATGCTGTTTTTCGACAAACAATTATGATTCTCGAAAAATGGTTTCCACTGATTCTTCCGATATTTCTACGATAAGATCTCTGACTGTTAATCGTCGATTCTCAAGCACCAACTCCTTGGTCTTCGTACATTTGTATCAGTCAAAAACACTAGTTCGCGACAAACAGTTATCACCGAAGACCGTCTCCACCGTTCTGACTAGAGATGTAATTCCGCTCACAAAATTTAATAGAACTTCTTTGTTGAATAATTTCACTCATCGTCGAAATCGTACCCACATAGAATCAAGCTATTTCGACGAATGGGTTTTCGCGCTAAATTTAAATTAAAAGTCTTATTATTTTTTGCCCACAGTATTTTTCGAATAATGTTATTTATCAATCTATTCCGTGTCTAAAATCAGAACTATTTAAAGATCTGAGTTATGTCTCGTTTCATCTGTACTGTTGGATGATTAGAGTTGCGGGCAGGTACTATCCAGTCCTATTTTTTTTTTATGCCACTGTCTAAGCTATCTTGCGCACAACCAACACGCATTACGAGGTTATGGACTTTTTTCAAGACATCCTCTGGCGTGGCTGATCACAAACTGAAAGATTTTTCTTAGCTAATTTTATGTTGAAATACATTTTCCCCACATATGTATACATACAGACATAGAAGTAAAAAAAAAATTTGGTTGTAGAATTTTCAGATTCAGTCCGTTTAATTTAAATATTTTCTTAAATTAGAATGAATTTGTTCTATAACTGTGAACTGTAATCTCTTGAGTGAAGTTAAAGAACTTTATTTGTCTCTTCACTGAAGTTGTTGAGAAATAATTTATAGAAATACGTAGGTTGCTATATATATTTCTGGCCTAATAATGTAAATAGGCATATTTATCAACGAAAATGGTTTTTTTTTTTTTTTTTTTTTTTTTTTGTCGATTGCTGTTTTGTTTCGGGCTCATACGCATAGATCCATGATTCGTCACCTGTGACGATCTTATAAGCGTCTTTTGAAGCACCGCGATCGAGCCTTTTTTTGAGAGCGATTGTCAAATTGTGCGGGATCCAACGAGAACAAACCTTTTTTACGGCCAGGTGTTCATGCAATATCGAATGTATGCTGGTGGGAGAAATGCATAGGCGTGCCTCTATCTGAAGGTATGTTACATGACGGTCTTGCATTATCAGTTCACGTACGGCATCGATGTTTTCTGGCACAACGGCTGTTTTTGGACGACCTTCACGGAATTCGTCTTTGAGCGAGCGTCGGCCGATTGAATTCGTTGTACCAGTTTTTCACAGTGCTTTAGGATGGTGCTTCATAGCCATACGAAGATTTTAGTTCATCGATGCACTCTTGTCGTGATAATCCACGTCGAAAGTTGTGAAAAATGATCGCACGAAAATGTTCACGAGTTGATTCCATTTTTTGGCCGAGATGAATTTTTTAATTCCCTGTAAATAAAACAATTCACGATTAAATGACAAAACGTTCTGAGTGATGTTATGCTAAAAAATGTCAAACTTTCCAATGGAAATGTCAGATTGCACCTAGCAACACTTAGTGTTGCCCTAGGCCAGAATATATATAGCAGCCTTCGTAGAAAGGCAATAAAGAAATATAAATAGAAATAATCAAAAGAATTTTCGCTGGAGCCTTCTAAAGTCGCGAAGTATGGCACTAGCTAGAGTCACTTCAATGCTGAGGCGAAATTTCAAACTTTTATTTTGCTTCTCAAAAATAGTCTGACTCCTAGAATACGGCTACAATTTCATTTTACTTAACCTAGGAATTAATGATGCTGGCTCCAATTACCTGTTTTTTTTATATTACAAGAAAAATCGGAAGCTTTGAAAAAAACATGAACGGTATTTTGGCCTATCCCAAAGAAGATTCCATGGAACCGAAAATATATGTAAATCCAATCTTATTTATTTTAGTCTTTAATGCAAGCTTAAATCGAATTGATATTTTTTAGAGCTTCGTAATTTTTAATAGTAGACGGTAAGTTATAATGTATAGTCTTCCTCGCTGTGAGTCGCTCCCTATTGACATTCTCAAACCAAGATCTAATCAAAAGAAATATTTTGAGGTCTTTCGAACTTTCTTCATTTGCAAATTTTGGACTGTATCAGTTTCACTTTGATTCAAATGTATTTTGTAATCTCTCTCTTATTCGCACATACTAATTATATAACAAAACGCTTAATGACTTTAATTAAATTTACACGTTTTAATCGCAGATTTAACCCCTTTCTTTACCAGTTGCCATTATAATTTCTCCAATTAAATTTGCTGCATGGATACGCTCGAGTTGCAGTAAAATAAGCAAACTCTGTGATCATTTTTCGATCTACTTGGGTGTAAAACTTTTACAGTTTCATGAGTAAAATGGTAAATCAGAAATGTACAAACTTCCTACTTGCACTCGCTAGAAGAGACTATGGGAACATGGTTGGAATACACACTGGTATCAGTATGGTGGTGGCACACACCTGCAGAATGGGGCTGTCAGATATCGAAGACTTCAGAATATGTCAAGAGCAAGGCACCAAGGAAACAATGGAGCATCATGTCCCACATTAGTACGGCTACGCTTTAAGCATTTGGGGGCTCCACTGTCTAATACACTGGAAGAGGTATTGATAGTCAAGCCACAGAATCTATTGAAATTTGCGTCAAGCACAGGCATCCTAAAGGATAACTACTCCTTTTTGATATCGTAACTGAACTTCGACTGGTATCGCAAGGAACCAACACTGGTCTACAAGGTGCTCATTAAACTACCAGATTAACCTAGCATCAGCTTTAGTTATATAATAATACAGCAATTTTTTACGTGGCGGGTCCCAAACTCAACGAAAAACCGTAGGAAGGGGTACTCCTTCACTCTCTAGGTCGCCATCAAATACTACCCAGAAGAACCTTGGTCTAAGACCAGAAGTCGTGAACTGTGTGAGGCATATGTAAAAGAATCGTTTCTAGCCTGCGAATGGCATTCAATGAACTTTCCTCACTTGCGTGAACTTCTACACATGACTCTGCTACTTCAGACGAGTAGGCAATTGAGAAGCAAATTCCTCTATCGACGAACAAAGACCAAACTCTACAAGTCACTCATTATTCCAGTTCTGCTATATGGTGCAGAGACATGGACGATGACAACATGTGATGAGTCGACGTTACGAGTTTTCGACTGATGAAGCAGAGGAAGAGGAAGAGGTCCAATCCATTGGAGAGTTCAGGTGGAGAAGGACCTGGCTGCAGTTGGTATCTAGACCATCGTTAACTCGGCTATAACCGCGTAGCTGTGTTTACGCTAGTAAATAAGATAAATATATGAAACGTCACAAATACAACACTAAAGAACAAGAAATTATTATTTCAGCTTCTCTTCATAAACTCGGACAAAACTCTTTTCGTTAAAATATTATTTCGCCTTAATGAAGCAGCCAATTTTCTCAGTGTAGTTATCACACTCTGCGGAACTGACGTTGCCATAGAACGTGCGATAATCCATTAAAGACGTCATATTTCGAACTAACTTGTCTGCCATTTGACACTCATGAGTCTGCCGGCTGGTGACACCGGTTTGTTGAGCTGCTAATTGCAGCTAACCGAAACCACATAAACTGTTGTTGCTGGTGCCGGTCAGCGGAGTCCACAGTTGGTGATAAAATCGAGTACAGCGGAATGTGAAGAGTTTTCTTTTCGAAAACAACAAATATGCCTGATAGCAGTAGATTTAGATTTTGAATTTATGGCTGCTATCGGTGGGCGAAGAAGCGAATCTCCTTTTCTTAATGTACTCATATAGAGCCATAAATATTTTGTGCTACTGTGAGACATTAGCACAGTTACGTGATCTATTCAACGAGCGTATGTGCCAGGATAAATATTGGATTGCCGCGCTGCTCAAATAACTAAATCCAAATGGAAAAGGTCATAAATCTCCAAGCACAACACTGTGACGCACACAGCTGTCGCTCAATCGGGTATCTTTACGACTATTTGACTATTGCAATGTTCTAACGACGCAATAACTGCGCGCCATGCTCGGGTGTAGGCACTTACCTGCCTTAAGGTGCAATAAAATATGTGTGAGAAAAGAACAGCGCATGCGCACGCGCAGGTAGTTAGAACATGACGAAAGCAAACAGCGCTGTAAAGTAAATGGAACAGCAGGGTTTTGGAGAAATCCATAAACATTTATAATCTATTTCCAATACATTTGTAGCCAGTAAGACCGGAATTTTCATTAACTCCCTTGGCACAGTGGTACATACATACAGACACATGCGTACGGCAGCTGTTCAATGAAAATATATATAAGAATACTGGCCGGCAGTTGGAATGTAACAGTTTCCCACAAAACCGCAGGGCAAGCGCACGGTTTCTTAACATTAAGAATTATTCCAAAAAGCATTAGACGCCGAACATTTCAAGCAAAAACCAAAATAAATCAAAAATCGTTAGCAATTTGTCGTGTGTTCGCGCTAAAGTTCTAAGGAAATTCGCGTCGTCACTCGTTTTGCATTAATTAGCGATGTCATACGAATTAAAGTGCACGCTTTTGACATTTATTGTTGTGTTTTGCTGTAATTACATCGCTTCGGCTGCGGCATATCCCTGGCAAGCCGATCATGAGGGTTATGACGCCAGCTTGGATCCGGTCATTTGGTCACGCGCCTTCGTCAAAGACAATATACGTCGACCCCGACAATTCGCGACATTTCCCGCTGCGGCCGGCGGAAATAATGAAGTCCAACTGAATAACCGCTTTTATGAATTCCAACAACGCTTCGTCGACTCGAATCGCGCAGCAAGCGGTATTTTGCGTGATGAAAAGCGTCGTGCGAAAAGTTCGGCTCATTTTGGCGAAGGTCGCACTGGCGCATCGGCAGCGGAAAGCGAATGGAACGCAATTGCGCATGCCGAGTACAGATCGGGAAATAACCGCAAGTCGAGTCTGAATCGTTCGAAGACGCAAGCCAGAAGAAAACGCAATCACAAACGTTAAATAATTAAGCGAATATGCTGTACACTTGTTTGTATGAGTTATGTTGTAGTGATTATCAAATTTTTTGTATTGATTGAACGGTAGTTAAATTGTTATAAGAATAATTATTGTGTCAATAATTGTAACTATTTATTGTACGAAATTTAAATATGAAATCTAAATGTAAATGCTAAGAGTTAAGTATATTTTTTTAAACTAATTAGAAAATATATACAATCAATATATAATACACATAATTATTGATATTGATTGTTTCTTACTATTAATTTTTATGATTATCTGAAAGATTATTTATTAAGCCTTTTTTCACACAAGTGGGTAGAGGCTTAGGGTTATCCTTAACTCAAATAATTGTAATTTACAATTACTATTTAAATCTGGCGCCTACTAAATCAGAGGCTATACTTTAACAGGTGGCTCCCTAAGGTGGCTGTCTTTAATTACTATGTCAAAAACGCGCTCGAAGTGTCAATCAGTTTGTTTACAGCAGCTGCTTCAGTCAATTAGCCTCAATGGTGCGTTACGATTTTTACAATGGATAAAAATATCGAACAAATAATTTGTCTGAAATTTTGTATTTTTAACGAAATTTCGTATGCAGAATCGTTACGAATGTTGGAAAAGGCTCATGTGACACAGTTTTATCAAAAACATAAGCCTGCGAGTGTTACAAAGCCTTTAAAGACGGTTGAGAGATCGTTGAAAACATGCCTCGTTCTGAACGAAATTTGACTTTTTCAACTGATGCAAATATAAAAAAGTCCATATCATCACTTTTTGCAAATGCAAATTCTGATACCACATTCATATAGAGCGTTATAACTGCCGATGAGACTTGAGTTTATTAGTTTGACATACAAACAAGTCAACATTCATCGAAAACTGTACTAAAATCATTGGGGACAGAATGGACTAGTTGATTTCATTAATTTTTGACATTGCTTATTTTCAAGCAGTTTTATAAATATGTATATAAACATATACATAGGTACATGTATGGAGTAAAGTCAGACGCACGTCTTAAAATCTTACATATTTGTCATATGGGTGCTAAGTCAAGTTTTCGCCCTATTTCGAATACATAAGGCACAAACATACACTGTTATTAGCAAAACACGCCCTCTCAACTTTATTTCAATAACTTCCAAATTGGCCGATATATGGGTATAAAGTCAACTGCATGTTTGAAATTCTTTATATTAGGTTTCCACGTACTCAATTCCTAGGGCTCGAACAGCTTGATTTAAAGAATTTTTGGTCATAATGTATGATGTGCCAGCATCAAAGCCACTATTCCAGCAAATCTCATTACACTGAGTGCTTAAATCAAAAAGTGTACCAGAAAGTGAAAAAATCAAGTGAAATTTACAATTCTATCCTATAGGAATTAGGCAAGGTTTTTGCAGGATCTCGGTCATAATGTAACATGAGAATGCTAAAAGAATCTTATATATGTGGTTGAAAGCAGTCGAGCAGGTTCCGCTATAATTCAACTAAGAAGGACGGTTCCACGCTCTTCGTCCAAGTTTGATTTAATATCTCCTTATTTGGTTATTGACTTATCGTGCTTTTAGTAGTTTTAATGTGTACCGTTATATAGGAAGTGGGCAGCAGACCGATTTTGATCATTTTTGTAGTGTCAGCGATTTGCTCTGAACGAATATCTTTGTTTTAGCTTGAATGGTTTGGATGATATATACATTAAACTTATTAAAGGGCGGGGCCACACCCACTTTTCCAAAATATTTGGCCCACAGGTGCCTCTTATTACAGCGATCCTCTGCGCTGAGTTGCATACAATATTTTAAGTTACTAAGGCTCTTTATAACTTTTCGGTTAATGGCTTAACTACGAACTCGTATTTTTTTGTACTAAGAAACCTGCATACCAAGTTTCATCAAAATATCTTAATTTTTACTCAAGTTACAGCTTGCATGGACGGACAGACAGGCAGTCAATCAAATTTAAACTTTTCTTGTTATCCTGATTATTTATACATACATAACCCTATATCTATGTCACTCAGTTTTATGTGATACGTACAACCGTTAGGTGAACCAAACTATTATAATCTGTAGCAACAGGTTGAAAGAGTATAAAAGTAATCGAAGTTAGTATAGTATCGTGGAAATTTGCACGGTACCATTGAACAAGAGCAGCAGGTTGCTAGTCGGTTAAATGAAATGCTTGAACTTTAAACCCTATTTCATTATTTCTCTGTGCAAAATTTAAGTACCATATAATTGGTTTGGCTTAAATTTTGGTCAGAATGTACTAATGTTCGTAGATTAGATTGCAAAGTTACATCTAGTAATTTTCACTTGTCTTTGAGTAGTATATGTACTTCTTTCATTTCTGTGTTTCGTCAAATGAGTGGCAAATCGGTTAGTAAAACCGGTGTTTGAACATGGCACCAACTGTCGAGAGCTTAATATTAATTAATTTCCGCACGTATATATGTATGTTTATTAGACTGATTCAAAAAAAAATTTTTTTTCGTTTCATACTCGGAAAAATAGGTTCCTAGACACCTCTAAGAAAGCCTCTCCAAACATGAGTTTTTACTTGTAGCGGGAAGGTCCTCCTACATACAGTTTTCTATTTTTTTTTATTATCAGATAAAAAAATTTATATCTCGCTTCCGACTACTTAAAAAAATATATTGTTCTTTAGATTTTGTAGGAAATTGAATGCTCTACAAAAAAGGTCTATTATGATTTTTTCGTAAACTCAAATGTTTAAAAGATATTAACAGTTAAAATTTGATTATTTTTGGGGAAATTTTTTATTTCTTATGAATTTTATAACTCAATGAAAAAAATCATTATGAATAAGGTTTTTGGAGAGGCTTTATTAGAGGTGTCTAGGAACCTATTTTTCAGAGTATCAAACGAAAAAAAAAATTTTTTTTTTTTGATCCACCTTAATATGCATTGATGTTTGACGATGAATATCTCGTAAACGCTTAACTTAATCGAAAAATCATAGGAGACCATTTTTATAGAGCAATAAATTTCCTACAAAATCTAAGAAACAAGATATTTTTTCAAGTAGTTGGAAGCGAGATATAAATTTTTCTATCTGATGATAAGAAAAAATAGAAAACTGTATGTAGGAGGACCTTCCCGTTACAATTAAAAACTCATGTTTGGAGAGGCTTTCTTAGAGGTGTCTAGGAACCTATTTTTCTGAGTACGAAACGAAAAAAAACATTTTTTTTTTTTTTGAATCACTCTAATGTTTATCCATCCAACTTAATGTGATTTGTAAGTTTTATATTACCATCTTATCATACTTATCAAATTATGCAATTTTGAATCCATCAGCTCACTTTTATCTACAGTACACAGCCCGGGTTCTTATAAAACTATGGCCATGGATCCTCACACAAATTGTGGTAATGAAATCTGAGAACGTTTACTTCTGTATTGACCTTTTGTTGACTTTTGTTGACTTTTGTCGCTCTATATGATGTCCAGTACAACCAAATATAGGTAAAGCCGATGAAAATATTCTTCTAGTTTCCACATGCCAAACGAATTTTGCAGCGATTTTACACAAAAAGAATAAATATACTGTGGCTACTTACTATCTAACAGTTAAATCACATGATTAGAACAATATCAGATCAGAAAGTTATGAAAAAAAATAACTTTAATTAAAGTATAATATACATATTTACAGCTTTATCTACCAAAATAATTTTTAGTTTACATATAGTTATTAAATCAAAATAAAATTGAAAAATTAGGCTGTTCAAGAAAATAGTAGAAGCTATTAAAAAAGACGATAAAACTGAGAATATGAAAGTAACATGTACTCATATTTAATATGATTCATTAGGTCTAATATTTTGTTGTAAATCCGTTGTTGTTTATAACGGCTAGGCATCGGCGTGGCATGAAATCAATAAGGTCCCAGCTTCACAGAGATTTGAGCCCATGCTTCCTTAAACACATGCCAAATCTCTGTGTTTTTCGATGATTTTGCTGTTGCTACGCTTCTCTTGGCATCGCCCCACAAGTTTTCGATCGGGTTTTGGACCGGAGATTGTGCTGGCGATGGTATCAAGTTGATGTTTTCAGATGCAAACCACTGATTAGCTAGTTTGCTCGTATGTTTAGGATCATTATTCTGCTGTAATGTTCATTTTAACGACATTTTCCAACTAGCATACGGTAGCATTACATCTTTCATTGTATTAAAGGACACTGCTTGGTCCATAATGCCACTGATCAAACAGATCGGACCATCGCCAGCATACGAGAAACAAGCCCACACCATAACCTTTAGCCCACCATACTTAACTGTCTTTGTGGTGTACCTTGGGTGGTATTCTGTGTTTGGGGGACGATGAACACACTGCCTGGAGCCTATATCACCAAACAAAACAATTTTGCTCTCATCCGCAAATAAAATAGAGCGCCACTTTTCGGCGAGCCACTATTATTTTCGAGAACACAACTGCATGTACCAATAAAACTAAGTAAGCAGATTACAATTTACCTTAGGACGATACATTAAGGATATGAAGTCGATCCACGCGTTCTTTAGAATTGATTACTGAAGCTTTGGTTGATTTTATACAGCTTAGTGAAAAATACTTCTAAAGAGAAATTGGTGAACATTTTTTGCGTTTCACCTTTTCTTAAATTTTGTATACTAAATACATATATTGGCTGCCAACTGTCCACTCGATTTTAAAGTAAGCACATCAGGTCTTAAGTAGACATGGTGACAGCATAAGTGAACTTGGTATCAAATTATCATTTGCTTAATAGCGAACACTAATTATACTCTCGCATCAAAGTTGCCAAAGAGAGTATTATAGTTTTGTTCACTTAACGGTTGTTTGTAAGTCCTAAAACTAAAAGAGTCAGATATAAGGTTATGTATACCAAAGTGATCAGGGTGACGAGTAGAGTTGAAATCCGGATGTCTGTCTGTCCGTCCGTCCGTCTGTCCGTCCGTCCGTGCAAGCTGTAACTTGAGTAAAAATTGAGATATCATGATGAAACTTGGTACACGTATTTCTTGGCTCCATAAGAAGGTTAACTTCAAAAATGGACAAAATCGGCCCACTGCCACGCCCACAAAATGGCGAAAACCGAAAACCTATAAAGTGTCATAACTAAGCCATAAATAAAGATATTAAAGTGAAATTTGGCACAAAGGATCGCATTAGGAAGGGGCATATTTGGACGTAATTTTTTTGGAAAAGTGGGCGTGGTCCCGCCCCCTACTAAGTTTTTTGTACATATCTCGGAAACTACTATAGCTATGTTAACCAAACTCTACAGAGTTGTTTTCTTCAGGCATTTCCATATACAGTTCAAAAATGGAAGAAATCGGATAATAACCACGCCCACCTCCCATACAAAGGTTATGTTCAAAATCACTAAAAGTGCGTTAACCGACTAACAAAAAACGTCAGAAACACTAAATTTTACGGAAGAAGTGGCAGAAGGAAGCTGCACCCAGGATTTTTTTAAAAATTGAAAATGGGCGTGGGGCCGCCCACTTATGGACCAAGAACCATATCTCAGGAACTACTAGACCGATTTCAATGAAATTCGGTATATAATATTTTCTTAACACCCTGATGACATGTACGAAATATGGGTGAAATCGGTTCACAACCACGCCTTCTTCCAATATAACGCTATTTTGAATTCCATCTGATGCCTTCTCTGTATAATATATAGTACATTAGGAATAAAACTTTACAAAAATACGGTATTTGAAAAATATGTAAATGACGAATAATGAAATCTCGATTATCACTTTATCATGCGAGAGTATAAAATGTTCGGTGACACCCGAACTTAGCCCTTTCTTACTTGTTTTCTAAGAGTTTGCAGTGAGTTTACGTCCTTTTGCGACAAGTTCAAACAAATTGCGACCAACATGGCTGCGAAGTGTTGGTACTCCGTGTTTAAATAGGTTACTTCGGAAATGATAAACATTTATTACAATTTGCAATACAATAAATATATTGCAAATTACTTTTAAATTGAGCAAGTCTCATAAATGAAACTTATTCGCTCAAGGTCACATGTACATACTTCATCAACCACTAAATACATAAAAGAACTGACATGTGCCTATTCATCTGAAAAATCTCAGGGAGTGATGATTTATTACAAAGAAAAATAATGTTATTGATTATGCGTGGCTAGCAAAATCAATAATTTGGCTCTAAATAAAATGAACTTCACCTGAAAATCACAATTACCGCTCAATAACAGTTTGATAATCGCGTTAACCAGCGAGAAACCACGATAAGTATAGCAACAATAAGTACGCGGGCGCAATTATGAAATGAACAGTAAATAAATGATATTGAAACACACTCAAAAAGTCAGCGCCAATTGCGCTCAATTCGATCAGCAACTCAAACTCTGAGCAAGGTGAGCAAAACTCGGTTTGTTGCCAACAGCCTGGAAACGGGCGAATATGATCAATGAGCGCTGGACTGGGAATTTGTAAATGGCTACAGTTATGGTTTGTTTGCTGCGTCAATGAATGAAAGTAAATCTTCTGCTTTTTTGACCACGCTCGAACATTTTTGCTGCCTCTGTGTCCGCAAATATTTGGTTTGGTAATTATCGCCCGAGTTTGGCCGCAACGCACGTGGTGCCACGATTCGCTCCGACAGCCAGCAGCATGGATTTCATGGATAGAAATGTTGGCGTGGCTTCGCTGCTTGGCTACTATGCAAATAGGCACAGCATATTTACCATACACATCTACTTAAGTACTTATGTATTATGTTTGAGTACTTCTGCCGGTAGGTAACAATGGTCGGGAAATGATCTAGGAAAGTAATTGATCAGAAACTACGACGGCAACGCACAGCAAAAGCGCCATATAAAAGCCGTCACGCACTTTCTGAGCAACAAAACTGCATACGACACCAGTGGTAAAGGGTCTTGAACGCGCGCAACCAACCCGAACTCGTAACGTTTAGTGAAATAATATTATATAACACAAAGTGAACGCTTTAGAAAAATCTACAAAATGAAATCAGTAACGATTTGTGCGCTTCTTGTGGTATTTTTCGCCTGCTTCGCCGGTCAAACGCGTGCAGTGCCTGTCGCAGTGGTGGAAGTGCCCGTTGTGGAGGTGGCAGATGTAGCTGAAGCGGCGCCCATTAGCCTACTGGATATTGAAAATGCAGATCAATCTGTGGTGGATGTCACGGATAACGATGGAAAGGCACGTTCGGCTCGCGGTTTGGGTTTGCTTCTTGGCGGTGGTCACGGTTTTGGTGGTAATTTATTCGGTGGTTGGGGTGGACTCGGCGGACTTGGTGGCCTGAAGAGCTTCGGCGGTCTTGGTGGATTCGGTGGACTCGGCGGTTTGAAGGGCTTCGGCGGTGGCTTTGGTGGCGGCTTTAAACCTTTTTTCGGCAAAATATGGTAAAAGAGACGTAAGCGAAGGCAGCAATGACCTCTGCAGAAAACTGATTTGAGTGCCAACTTCTTACTTAGTATCCAAGTGAAATTCGACTTAGTAATAGTTAAAATAATTTTTATATGTACCTATGTATATGAAATATACTGTAGTAAAGTGTTATAAAATTTCTTTTTGATGGATTTGATACTTACACTCTTAAATAGAAGGATTAATCAACACTTTTTTTCAGGGTAACAGGCAAGGTAGAGATTCACTTAATGTTATTCACTTTTACGCTGAGACTGTCGATGTCGATAGATTCTCATGTCTGTCCGCTAAAGCATTTATTGCAATAAAACTGCCTGTCATGTCCCACTAAATTATCAAATAATTAAGTTATTGTAACAAAACTTCCCTGAAAGTTTGATTTAATAAGTAGTGACATTACCTGGCCTTTTTTGGATTTATTTAAAAATGTACGCCCTAGTTCCAAGCACTTTTGACGAGCTCAAAAGCTTAACGTAAATATTCGTTCGAAAATCATCGTTATAGGACCCAGGATGCTTGAAAACGCAATGAAAAAAATTAATTGTTTTGTTATGGCCAATAAGGGCACATTTGAATGGTATTTTCCATTTGACGAGATATCTTCACCAAATTTGCCAACGGTGCAATCTCCGAAGTAATTCAGATCGAGTCATTATAGCTGGCATGCATTACCAAATAAATACGTCAAAAACTTTCATAGCCGAGTTGATACTAAAGGATTGGTAGCGACTCAATGTAAAAATTTGGACAGTGGGTTTTACACTTTACCGCTTTCAGACTAATTTTCATATAACAGCAGCAAATGCACTGATATTAACAAAATTTAGTTTATATATTTTTTCCGCGATTCTTATGTCATGTTTTGAAAATAGGCAAAAAGGAACAAAAACTACACCGTTTGATTCTTTCACTGAACTGTGTATTTTTCAAGCACCAAAGAAGACCAAAATTTGCGAAGTCAGACCTTAACTTTTCAAGGTGCAGATACCAAATATGTGAAACTTAGTGTCAATGTCTGACTTTATACCTAAACTGTCGGCGAATCTTTATTATACAAGAACGTTCCAAAGTAATCAGGACTTTTACATAAAAAACAGAACAAATGGTTTTTTCGGCAAAATCAATTTATTTTATTCAAAATAGTCTCCTTCTGCTTCAATACAGCTTTTTGCATGGTCCAAAAGCATGTCGAACGAGTGTTTTAGCCGCCAGTATGTCGGTACAAGTCTTTTGAATGCCCAAATAACGCTTTCGGTCAAAATGAATGGTTAAATCGATGTTTTGGTCAGATGTTCACAAGCGTCGATCCATGAGACACCATGAATTTCAATGATGATTTCGAACAAACCGATTTTTGATGAATTCACGCACAGTTTCGATGAAATTTCCGGTGATCACGGATTTTGATTTGATCGTCATTTACACGTTGATCTGCAATAGGCAATCATCGCCATAAGCTTGTTTCGAAATTTCATGAAATTCTTACTGGACAATCGATAACGGTAGCAGATTCTAACGCACCAGTCGACATATAGATGGCGCCACCAGGGGGCAGTAGATTCAAAAAGTCCTGTTTACTTTGGAACGCACCTTGTACTTGTATACATGATACATTCAAAAATTTTCCAACTTTCGACTGATTTTGTCCTATACTTGGTATGATAACTGCCTGTCTTTGTGCCGACAATGGTTATAACGGTTCAGTTGATTTATTTCGGTGAATATGTTTGATACTAAAAATAAAAAAATAGTAAGACTTTGTTTATAATTTTAAAAGTATTAATTTATCCTTCAAAATCTATCAGTTTGGCAGGTCGAAAGGAGTTCGGAATTCACCATACCTGAGTTTTTTTCTGCTTCGGCTCATTTTTGCCACAATATTCAGCCGATTGATCATCTGTTTCCGTATCATAAGAGTAGAGTCAACACTTATCGCCTGTAATAATACGTTTCATGAGATCCAGGTAGTCGGAAGGCATTGTTTCACAGATGTTAACGGGACACTGTTTTTCGAAAAAAATTTAGTGATTTTGGAACGAATCGTGCTTTTACTTTTCTCTGGTCCAAACGATCTTCCAAAATGCTTTTCATTGATTCTTTCGATATTCCAACGATGATCACAAGTAAGATCTCTGACTGTTAGTCGTCGATTCTCATGCACCAATTCATTTATTTTATTGACCACCAGCTAATGTGAATGGTCGTTCTGGGCGTGGTTCGACGTCAACGCGTTCTCCGAATAATTTGTACCAATCAAGAACACTTGCTATGGAAAAAAATTATCACCGAAAGTTTTTTCAAACACTCTGAATCTTTAGGCACCGGAAATTTGATTCCTCACCAAAATATATTGGAACTCTTTGTTGAATAATTTCACTCATCGTAAAAATCGCCAAATGCACTTATGTATTTCAGAAACAGGACTGATTATTTTTATGCGACATTTGGCAGAGATGTCACTGACTGTCCTTCCAACCGAGAAAGAAAACACATCGACGAATCTGTTTTCGCGCGAAATTTAAATAAAAAAGCCTTCTAATTTTTTGCCCACAATAGTGTATATGGATCCAACCATTAATATAAATTTATTCGCGCCTCGAGTTACTATTCCCCTATGTACCCGAATATTTTAGATTTCGTACCCGTGGTTGGAATTATATTTCATTTCTTCCAATAAAATTTTTTTTTAAATAAAATAAGAAAGATGTTATTAGTTAATTTTTTCTTTATAAGTTTGCGGTTTTCTTATATAATGAAAAATTCTAAAACGTTTCTTTCGCTCTAGCGAGAAAAGTTAATAATGTGATTTGTGGAATTTTTGATATTTTAAAAATAGGATTTTTTACATCTGATTATTATATTTCTTTATTTATGTCTTTTTGCCAAAATATTTAAGTTTTGAGCAGATTTTATAAATTCTCTTGTTTATCCACTTATTTTCTGCTAATATTTGTCATATTAATTGAGCTTGTGAGCATTGTACCATTCGAATTGGTTTTATTGCCAAATATTGCTATTGAATCCATAACGGTGCCAATAATTGCTAAGCCTGTGTCCATTAATCGAAGTGGTTCGTAAAAAGCCGTTGTATTTCCTGGCTCCGTATTTAGAACGTGGGTTTGGTTATTATTTTTCCGGCGCTTTTGCAAACGCTTTCTTAAACGCCTGAATGGTGGTCTCAACACGCCTTCGGTGTCATTTCGATGAAGCATTGTTGAATTCATCATAGGAGTTTTTGTTGCGAAATACTTGATAGTATTCTGGGTCCTTGAACGTATATTGCTAGCAAAGCTCTTTAATTTGAAACGAATTCCGTCGAATATTTTTTCGGTAGCTGCCAACCAAATATGAGAAAAGCAGGAAATTTCGGCTTAACCATTTTCTAAAAGTAAAATTAATACTGTTTTGTTTGTAAAGACTCACAATCTTCATCTGACGAAGTGTCAGCGCGAACTTCTCTGGCTTTCACTGTCATGCTTTGTACTTCTCTTCTCAGTGAATTCGATTTATCCAACTCTTTAGCATGACTCGGCTGAAATATCGCACCCAAGAACAGCAAAAACAAAAACAAAGTTTTCTTAAGCACACTTTTCTCGAACATTTTACGAATGCAAGTAAGTTGCCTATTCCTCGCTTAAATGGCACCACTCATCATAGATCACTCCTATTTATATAAAAAATTTTAATTGTTTGAGACATTGTTGAAATTTTATTAAGTGGTCGTAAAATGTAAATGGATTGGAGATAGCCTATTTTATTAAGAAGTGCTTTCTTTGCTTTCTTTAATTACATTCCAAATAATTCTAATTAGTATGTGTGTATTTTCTGGTGGAAATAAAGTAGTTGGAGCATTTCATTCCGAAATTAGCATACCAATAAGCTTAAGAGCAAATTGTTTAATTTTACGAATGTGATAAAAATATATCACAAAATGTCTCAATTGTATTAAAATTCAAAATTATTCCAACAATTATGGAGGCTTTATTTATTATACCATGAATAAGATATGCGAAGTATTAAGTTTACCAGGAAGTTTGTAACACCCAGAAGGAATCGTCGGAGACCCTTTTAAATATATATGTAAAATCAGTATGATGAGCTGAGTCGATTTATCCGCGTACGTCGGTATGTCTGTATATACGCGAACTAGTCCCAAATTTTCAAGATGTCTGTCTGAAGTTTTGCACTCGTCCTTTTTCTCTCCAAAAATTTACTCGTATGTCGAAGTCAAAGTATACGATTGGAAACAAATTCTGACAAACATTTAACTAACATGCTAACATTTTATACTGGAATTTCCAGTCACTTCATTGGCGAAGCGCCATTCACAGGCCCGTCAAACGCGTCCAAGTGCGAGGGTAGGGGAAAAAGTCGGCGGGAATCTGGTCCAGCGGTCATATCAAAGAAGGCACATTTGGTGTTGGATTTGTGGTTTGAGAGAGATTCCATCGCAGAGTTCTGCCATTCACCCCGGTCGATGAATGTTAGTCACAATTTGCATCAAATTTTTCTACATATCGATGATATGACGAAAGATCCTGCTATGAGTTCATCAGCCGAAACAAATGTTTATGGTGAGAAGTGGGAACAAATCGAAATATCTCCTGCCGTCAAATAATAATCACCATAAATCGCTCATTATTCCCGTGCAGAAGTGCGTAAACATCCGATGAGTCGGCACTAGGAGTCCTTTTAAGATTGGTGATGGATGGGTGTATGCTCTAGATTGGAAGGTGTTCTATGCGGTACCAGCTGGTGGAAACAGAGGATGAAAAAGACCTCAGCTCCGTGGGAAAGATCAGGTGGAGATCTACGTGGTATCGCTTGGTATTTCCAAAAGCGAGAAGAAGAAATGAATGATTTTTGATTCGGCTACAATTGCGTAAGCGCTGCCTACGCTAGTGTAGTAGTGGTACCTAGAAACTGGGTGAAAATATGTTCTCGAACAAACGTCCACTTGTCATAACGTAATTGATTGGTTTTCTTATCTGCATATATTTCTGATATTATAAAGGAATTAAGTGGATAAATTTTCTTGACCACAATGTTGTTTAGCAGCCAATATATATAAAATTAGATTCGCCAGATATGGACGTACATGCATTTTGGATACATCAAATAATAATGATTTTAATAGTGTGTGTAATAATGAATGTATAATTTAAATTATTTTCCATTTTTGTTCTAGAAATGGCTGAAATTGGTGTCAGAATCCCTTCCACCGACGTATGTACAAGATGAGAAAATGGGAATACAGTTTTTATTCATTTATCTACATTAAATGCAAAATTTTAAAATTTCTTTCCACGATGAAACACAAATCTATCATGTCATGTAAAAATCACATTATTTCCAATATATTTGCTGAATTTTTCAAGTCAAACTGCTCTACTAATTCTCCTAAAATGTTTTTCTATCAGCACGCGCTCTGTCCGAATACTTCAATAAACGATCAAATTATTTCTGAAGAAGACGTCTTACTTAATTTAAAAAAGTTAAAACCATCTTTTAGATTTCGTAAAGGGAAATCTACTCCAAAAAATTTACTTGAATTTGTAAACAATGCATCATTGGGTTTTAGGGAACACACTACACAAAGCTTTCGATAAAGTAAATCTCTCGACTCTTGTACATAAATTTGATCTTCTGTGCTTTCAGCCAAGATTTCTTAAATGGGTGTTTCCTTATCTTTATAATAGAACACAACGAAGGATATTTGAGGATACTTTTTTTAATTCAATGAATATGTTTTCAGGTATTCCGCAAGGAAGTCATCTTGGTCCGATTACGTTCCTTTTTAATTAACGATATCTCTTCTGTCATAGAATTCTCAAATGTTTTATTATATGCCGACGAAGTGAAATTTTATATTTCTGCTGATGAAAGTTGCCTATTGCAAACAGATTTCAACAATTTGAAATGGTTTGGCATTGAATCTCAGAAAATGTAAGACAATGCACCTTTCTCGTTGATCTGGTTTCCCCCCTCCTTATGTAATAAAAGACTATTTACTAAAGCAAGTTTTTAACTTTGCTTTGGACCCTAACCTTAACTTTAGTGTTCATACTGATACCATAGTCTTGGAAGCAAATGGTATTCTCAGTTTTGTTAAACGCTGGTGTAAAGAATTTTGAAATCCGTATATTACTAAATCACCTTTTACCGCTTTGGTTACACCTATATTGGAATATGGCTCTCCTGTATGGAACCCTATTTACCAAATTCATTCTGACAAGTTAGAGTCGATTCAAAAATAATTTTTACTTTCGATGAAATTCTAGGTTAAGTCTTCCTCCATACACTAGTCGTTTAAAAATTTATAAATCTACCTACACTTACGAGTCGTATAGAAATAATAAAAAAATTACAACTTGATTCCCAAGCCCGTTAAATTTGAAATTTAAATGTCCCATTAATTTTTGACATAAGAAATACTAATGCATTGATTTCATTGGTCAAGTTGTGTGTATGCCATAAAAAATTGGGTATAATTTTTGCAAATTGGCCCATAATATCCCTATTTCAACCAAAATAACGATTTTGGTTAGCAGGTATGAGTTATTGAGTTAGATATTCTAGATACGATTTTTACAACCAGCATAATGTACTTCCTTGTCAAACACGGATGAGAGATGATCATTCGTTCCCACTTTCCACATATATAATTTTGTCACCTTGTTTGACTTTACTGCGCACATGTATGTATGTATGTCCAAGACATCACATTACATTTAACCTAGAATATTTCGATTAGCATTATGATATTTGGTGGTAAAAAGTATGGATAGCGCTTGCGAGATAAATTCACTTTTAAGCCTTCTGAATTAAGTTATCTAGGCTAGTATTTGCAAATATTACCACAACTTAACGCACATTGGTTAGGATCATTCAATAGATAGATCATTCCCTGTTAACATAACATAGACTCTATTAGGTAACAATATAAATTCACAAAAGTTGATGTGATGAGCAGTAAAAGATGGTAGTGTAATTAGTGATCAACAGGGCTTATATGAACTGAAAGGTTGAGTTAAGAAATTATAATTAGAAACAAGATAATCAGTTTCAGGATAAGATTCACTGCTTTCGCCTTCAACTAACATAACTAACTTTAAGCCGCTATATCTGATTGCGTTCTCTCGACAACCCATATTTTAACCATCACAATTTATAGTAACTTCAACCTTAACGTTGGGTCAACAACTGTACGAACTGGCTACTTAACAAAAATTTCCACGGATGAACTACATATTTATTACTTCTCACAATTATTAAAGAGAATCGTACAACGGCTCATTTATTATATTTGTACAGATAATTAATTTTTAGATTTTATTTAATCACACTTTTTGTATCACATTAATTTTTTTTTGCACAAAGTTTTTTTGTTTTAACCAAAGTATCCACCACCGCCTCCATAGAATCCACCACCACGTACTCGATTCACCACACGAGTGCGCGTAACGACACGGGTTCGTTGGAAAAGCCGCCACCATAACCACCGCCAAAACCACCTCCAAAACCACCGCCGAAACCACCGCCATAAAATGGTGGTGGTGGTGGTGGTGGAGGCGGAAATCCAAAGCCGAATTGTCGCGCCTTACGTTCACCAGCATTTTCGTGACCTTGTGGCTCTACAGTTTCCGTCAACAACTGCTCTGCTGGCTGGGCCGCAACGGATAGTCCAGGTTCTTCCACTGGCAGCGTGGTCACATTCACCTGTGTTTGTTCCGTGACAGCGACATTCTCCAATGGTTCCTCTGTGAAGGCGCTTACAGTCGATAATAAAACCGCACTTAAAAACAAAATATACAAATTCACCAATCGCATTTTTTACGATTTATGCGTTGAATATTCCGAGCAAACTAAGGCTCACGCGTTAGCCGCTATTTTATTTATACCTCGAGTGGCTTAAAATTTAACTCAATAATGCAGAGTCATGATTTTGAACTCAAGATCATTTCCTTAGAGTTCAATTACTCTGCTTTTGTCATTGAATATTCAATTCGGTGATTTTTGTACTTAAAGCTGTTGTTGTTGGTTTTTAATACTCTAATAGTATTTTGTAGTACCATTTCGGTATCATTAAAACAGATGTGTTTTAGCCAAACAAAAAGGTACGGAAATTAGCTGCAATAAGTATTGAGTACGAGTAAGAAGAAGAAGTATTGAGTACAGTGGGCCAAACTGAAATGCTTGTTGTTGTTTTGTGCCAATCAAAAACACTAGCTCGAGATTAATATCACCGAAGGCTTTTTCCAACATTCTGAACATTTCGTCACAAGAAAATTTAAGGCACTTCTTTGTTGAATAATTTCACTCATCGTAAAAATGGCCGAATGCACTTTATCTACTTCAGAAAGACAAGCGCATACTAAATACTATCGATAATTTTTACACATTTTTGGCGATGAAGCTTCTTCAAAGACCGTGTTTAGCCATGGTATTGTGAATTCAATCAAGGTTGTAGATCATTCCAAAATGGATATCGTGAAGGCCAACCAAAATCAGTTGTTGTTCCGAAAACTATTTATGCTATCCGCAAACAAATATTGCCAGATCGTCATGTGACCTATAGTGAGATAGAGGCAACTATAGGCATTATTGGGGCCAGCATACGTTCAATATTGCATGGGCATTTCACTGTAAAAAATATTTGTTCACGGTGGAGCCCACACAGTTTCGAGAGAAGTGTTAAAAAATGCGATAGCGATAGCGTGAATCGAAAGTAAACAGCAACCGACTCTATAGGTGTCTCAAGGTGAGCCGAATTCAAGAAAATGGTTGCCGATTTTTTGGAAAAGCTGGATATATTGCAGCCATAGTACTGGAACAATACAGAATTGTAATTTCTGAGTGATAGGAAACCAACAAGTGTCCTTCAAGAAATCTGAAAATTCAACTACCGACAGCGGATCACTCTGCACCACAACAATGCTAGCTCACACACATCGACAGAAACAATTACATTTTTGAGCACTCAAAACACCGTTTTGATTAGTCAACCTCCGTATAGTCCTGATTTGGCACCGAATGACTTCTTTTTTCCCGTTCCCCCCGTTCGGAAAAATTAAAGTAAGAGGTCACCGTCATTCGACACCTGAAGAGTCGGTTGATGCGTTCAAAAGGCATGTTTTAGAGATACCTCAATCAGAGTGGCAAAAATGCTTTGAAAATTTGTGAAAACGCATGCAAAAGTATATAGACCTTAATGGAAAATATTTCTAAAAATAAATAAGCGATTTTCGATGGTTAATATTTGTTCGCTAATCCCGAAATATAAAGAGCAACCTATGTATCTGTACATCGGCTTAGAATGCGATAAATCTGAACCAGCTTCTCATAAATTATATACTTACTTCGAAAATTAAATCTTAAATTCTTTAAACAAAATATAACGGGCTTACTCACATAATTATGGTTTGTAATACGGTAAAATAAACTAAAAAAATTGTAAATTGATATCGAAATCCATTCAAATAAAAAATAAATACTCCTTATTTGGCATTTTAAGAGTACGAAATTACGAAGAGTAGTTTATAAGTTCGTCAACATTTGAAATCCTCTCATTGTGCGGCTTCGACAAGAATAACAAAAATTCATAAAATATAATGATTATATATTTCTGGTATATTGGTTAACTTTATGATTGAAATTTCAAGTCTTAAGTACGACTACCATATTTTTGTCATAGAAACCTAAGTACGTTATATCTATTTTAAATTTGTTTCTAATCTTAAGTTTTAGCCACGCTTCATGCCTTTATTATTTGAAAAACTAATTCTTTATAACCCCGCTATTCTTAAAATACATAGAAACAATTAAAAGCTTTCTTGCTATTTCTTCCCTCCCATAACTTACCAAACTTCCTTATACTATTGTTTAGTATTCGAAAAGATAAATTACAACGTATTTGCTCCACAGTACCTTAAATGTCCAAATTAAGCTTGCTTCCGAACAATTGGCTTTTTGCCACTTGAGATTTTTGTTTACAACTTCAACAATGACGACGTCATTTATGAATTATTGAAATACCTGTTTATGCGTATTGTCTAAACTTTTCGTAAGCAAAGAGAGGGAAATCAAAACACATAGACGCCTGGGGCTGTGTACTTACATACATACACCTATAAATACTAACATAGGTGGGCATACAAGTATAAATCTCTGAAATACCATTTCTAGATACACGTAAATTATTTTGACTTTTTTTTAATATACAATATTCAGTTATGTGAACTTTTAAAAATGCCACTTAATAAAATAACAAAGACAATAAAGCACGTTAGTTAATTTCGCCCGCATAAATGCTAAAATATTCTTTACAGGTGCATTTCTTAGAGCACAAAAGGGTGAAAAAAATCTTTATCTTGACTTTGATCGGTCAGTTTGAGTGTCATATAACCTATAATGTCCCGATATCGGCGGTTCCGTCCAATGGGGAGCCCCTCAGGAAGAAAAGTAGAAATTTTATTATTTATTTATATATGTATATAAATATATATATATGTATATATTTTTTTCAAAGGGTCTCAGACATTTCGTTCTTGGTATTTCAAGCTTATAAATATAAATACAATAAAGGCTGTACAATTTTTTATTTGCTAAAAATCTCGCACTTCTGAGAGCCCTTAATCATTAAAATTAATTGGCACACATGAGAAATATCAATATAATATTATATGTACATATGTACGTATTTATACAAGAAAATATATACATATGGGATATTTTATTTGTTTATTATGATCTAGAAATCACTTAGCTCTCATCGGTATACTCACACATCCATAGGTACTTATACTTTGTCTAAGTATATACATTAAGGTGGGTCAAACAAGTTAAATAACATAATTTTTGATTAAGATACGAGACATTCATCGTTAAATATCAGCGCACATCACATAATATATGTATATATGTATATGTAAGTATATATATTTTTTAAATTATAATATAATAATGATTTTTTTCATTGAGCTACAAAAATATTTAAAAAAAATGTCTTAAAATAATAAAAATTCAGTCATTAATATTTTTTAAACGCTTAGGTTCACGAAAAAATCGTAAGAGTCTTTTCGCAGAACATTCTATTTCCTACAAAATCTTTAAAACGGGTTAGTTGATTTCGATTTTTCTATCTAATAATACGGAAAAATAGAAAGCTATAAGGTGGAAGATATTCCTGTCACAATTAAGAGCTCATACTTGGAGAGACTTTCTTAAAATTGTCTTAGAACCTACTTACTCTTAAGACTACCAGGGGAAAAATACTCGTTCTTTGACTCACCCTAATATACATAGTTTCCTTAAACACTTACATACAACAATGTGTTCATTGCATTTGTCTTCCAACAAAATTGTTAATTTGCAAAACATATAAATTGCTTTAGTCTCAGCGAATACGGGCGGTACTTTATTTAACTGCTTAAATATTTAAGCTAATAAACAGTCGCACGCAAGCGTAATACGAGTATTACTGATTTCATCAGAAACACTCAAGGAAGGGCTAAGTTCGGGTGTAACCGAACATTTTATACTTTCATATGTAAATACTCAAAATTTCTCATACGCCGAAACCGTGAATTAGTAACACATATTATAAGTCATAGGCTCTCTAAGTTTCATAACTAAGAAGTGATCCATATAGATATATATACTGTTTTCAATAGCCTTTTTTGACAGATCACGCGTGAGTCGTGCCAAGCTGTCATGTTACGTTTGTGGTCAACATAATCGGCCTACTGAGCGTACTATTGACAACAGCTAAATTTTATTCAGCGATGAAGCTCATTTCTGGCACAATATGGATGTAAGCAAGCTAAATTACCACATTTGGAACGAAGAGCAATCTGAGCATATTCAAGAGCTGCTTATCTAGAAAAAAACACGGTTTGGTGTAGTTTGTCGGCTTAGTTTGTGAGAACGTAACCGTCAATGCCGACCGCTATCGCGCCATGATAACTCTCATTTGATACCTGAAATTAAAGCTCTTGATCTCGGCGACATTTGATTTAGACTAGGCGGTGTGACTTCCTACACATCGCATCACTCAATGGATTTATTGGGAGACCACTGTGGTGAGCAGATAATTTTGCGTTTTTAGTTTCTCGGTCTGTTGTGGACAATACCGCTTCAGGTCTTGGAGCAAAACATCGTGCGTTTAATTCGCCAATTACCAGTCGATATGCTTTAATGACAGATCAATTAAACTCAACGGATAGACCATCTGAGACGTGGCGGCGGCCGGCATCTGAAAGAAATAATCTTTTAAAAATAAATACCAGAGAATGGTCTTTCAAATGCTAATAAACCTTCCCCATTAAATTTGAAGTTTCTGTGGTTTTACTTTAAAAAAGTAAGGAACCTCGAAATGGATCAAGCTTTACAATTTGCTTCGTGTCTGAGATTTTTACCTACACATATCTTATTCAACCTACATAGTTAACTCAAAGAGACAAAATCTTGAATTAGTACCAGCAAAATTTGTTCACTACATAGAAATTCATTATGAGGAGACAAAAATACGCCTAAAGTAGAACGAAAATCTGTGTCTTCGAAATTAAATCAGTGTAAGGAGAGCTTCATCATATGAAAGTTCACTATAGGGAAGTACTTAATTTTGTTAAGACAACCACAAGTTTGAAATTCCTCTATAAGATAAGTATATGGGGGCTAGGGAAAGTATGGACCCAATTATAACAATAATGCACTAAATTTAGTTGAAATCGATCGAATAGGTATAGGATTTTATCTATATTAGGGTGCCACGACCTTTTTATTGTTTATACGAATGAACGGACAGACAGACAGTAAACCAAATTTAAACTCGTCTCGCCATCCTGATCATTTATATATACAGGTATATAGACCTATGTATATTATCACGATTATTTTTAAGTGATAATAGCAACCGTTATGTGAACAAAACTATTATTCTCACCATCTCAACATGTTGCGAGAGTATAAAATCTAATGAAAACACTTTTACATGGAAATAGGCAAACATAAGAGAAGTTATGAAACAATTTCTAGAATATTTTTCTCAGGAAAAGTATAATGTGATCTAAATATAGCTTTTCGCAAACATCTACTAATCAAAAGAATGTGAGGAATGCGAAGTATGTAAACGCATTGAAGGTATAATACCCTCCACAGCTTCATTTTTAATAACTTAAAAATTTAGTAAAAATACCTTTTCAAATAAAAAAGTTTATCATACAAGATTTTATAGGGTGACCCAATTCGAGATTCTCTAATACATTTTAAAGAAAAAACACAAAATAAAATTTATTGGGGAATGTTTATTATCATACGAAGGAACATTCTTTCGCATTTATTTTTTTTAAATGATCTCTTACAAATGTTGGACGTGGCATTTTTGATTGGTAACTGACGAATGACACGCGTTATCTTTTCCTTTATGGCCTGAAACCAAATGTCGCCGAGATCACGAGCTTCAATTTCAGACATCAAATAGTCGGTTACCATCGACGGTTACGTCCTTAGCGCTCGTGAATCTCTTCAGGTAGCTCTTCGACCCAAGTGCGGCACTTTTGCTTGTTTACATACCCACTTAGTTATAAATGGGCTTCAAAGTCTGATGTTCTTAGAACTTTTGAAGAGCCTAAAGAGCGAAGCAATGCCGCTTGGGAAGAAAGGCGTCAGTCCGAGTTACTACGAATGGCGCCAAATCGACTCTCCATGGTCTTCGTGCACACTCTTGGCTACGGCTGCTATATTTTCTTCAATGCGTGTTGGACGTGATCTATTCGATCGAATATTATCCAATAATGAATGCTGGGTCTCAAGATGGGTGGTGTTTTTGGAAATAGTACGCTCAGTAGGCCGATTATGTTAACCATAAGTTATGCGAAGTGCAGGAAACACACTATTTACAGAACGTGAACTTTCGTAATAAAGTTTAATAATTTGAAAACGTTGTTCAGGCGTAAGTCTTTCCATGATGAAATGTCAAACAATCTACATATTTATAAAGTAATTCCACTTTTTTTATCAATTTTACAAGTTTAACTTGAAAAAGTGGCTCACCTATCCAAACTAAATCCTTAGGCTTTGTTTCGACTATTTAGCAGATAGTTTATGTGAAGTTTGCACAAACTCTTGACACGACTCACGTGTCATCTGTCCATAAAGATTAATGAAAAAGTACCGCTACTTGGGTCACCCGTTAGTTTTATCATTTGTATGTCAGCTATATGCTATGCTGATTCAATCTGAAAAATTTATGCGGAGATTGTACCCTTTCCTGAGGCAATAATCCATGTCAGATTTGGTGAAGATACTAATACTAAGCCAAATAAAAGACTTTTCTATTAAAGGACTTTATTTTGATCTGTCAGTTGTATGGTAACTATACGTAACATAGGCGGAGAGAAAAGGTCGTGCATAAGATTTGAGATCGATATAACTGAAACTGTGAGACTAGTTCGTGTTTATACAGACAGATGGACAGACACATGATTAATTCGACTCGACTTGTCAAACTGACCATTTCCATTTACACTTTATAGGTCGACGTTTCCATTTCGGTGTTACAAACATTGTGGTGAACTTAATTACACCTTTTTCAAGGAATACAAATGTGTTTAGCAGAAGATGAGAGTAACTTTTATCCAACTTATCATATTATAGATTGACATTATTATCCATTAGAGTAAACAGCAAAGAGAGAACATTAGAACAGGCTTTCATTTTTTGATACATATTTACCATATGTTTCAATCACCCAAAATTTCGTTAAGATTTTGCATTGAAGTTAAGTTCTATTATCGTTTTCGGGAAATCAGAATAGACAATTTCCTTTTATTACAATAATGTTTTATTTAGTTTTCCAAATATAGGTATTATGTTACAATAGATACAAAATATATATTCCTTGTCATGCACCTTTACCATTTCCACCGTCTAGTGTACAACAATTTAAATGAAATTAAGTTTGGATTAAAGATATGTAAAATTAATAGGACTCAACTAGGGTACAGCTTTTAACCAATAAATCCTCCACCGACACCAAAACCTTTCACCGAGTAGCTCGAACGGAACTTGCCGATGCCGAAACCACCAAATCCAACGGGCGAATAACCACCATAACCATATCCAGTAGCATAAGTGGGGTAAGTGGAAATAGTGGACACTACCGGTACGCTGGACACTACGGGCACGCTGGCGACCACGGGTACAGTTTGGATCGAGGAAACCGAATAAGCAGGAGAGATTATTTCGCCGCCCGTAAAACCGCCCACAAATCCACCGCCAATGCCGCCAATACCGATATGACGCACGAATCTTTCATGTTCAGGCACGGCTACATACACCTCCTCGCCCATCCATTGTGGACTCACTTCCACGAACTCCTCAGTTTTTTCTTCGACTGGCGCATCCGTTGCAGGTGAGTCAGTGCTTGCCTCCTCCACATCTATCGATTCCGTCACCGGCTCCGGTGTCACTTCAACTGACTCGTCTTGTATTGGTTTAGCGCTTGTTTGCAAAGCACAGAACGCAATCAAGGCGCAGATCACCGCGAATTTATGCATATTGCGGCGAATACTGAATGTCTGATGATTTGGTATTATTCGCAAATTTGAATAATTTTGTCACACTTTGTCGCTGAATTCACACAAACTTCTCCAATAACAATTTTCGGCTATTACTTCACTAACGGTGCGTTACTGGTCACTTTTGTAAGCCAACTGGCAAATCGTCTCGGAATGCGATAAAAAGTGGTGCGTTTATATTTCGTCTATGCAAACAACTTGAAAACACTGCTGACTTTTTATGAACTCGCTATTGAATTTGAGCTTGTGCTAAACATAATCACAATGCACACCACCATTTACAAAATCAATTTGCACCTTACCACAAGCATAGGAGCTTGTATGTTGTTCAACTTATTTTCGGCAATTTTTTGGCATACCACAGTGGAGTAAGGCTGTGCAAAAATAGGTCAAAAGTAAGTAAAGTAGAAGAGACTTTGATATCTTGTGTTTAAAAAAATTAACAAACATTCGCAAAGGCTTTAATTAATCTTAACGATATGACAGCGAAGCTTTAAAATAACTTTGGACCGAAAAGGTTTAATAAGTTTTATGTTTATATTAAATAATTTTCAATAACAACTTCTTTACTGGAGTAGACACCGCTTGCACGGTTACAGCCGAGTTAACAACAGCGCGCCGAACACTTCTTCTTTTCGCTATTTGGTGCCAATTCGAGATACCAAGTGCAGCCAGGTTCGTCTCCACCTGATCTCTCGACCGGAGTGGAGGGTTTCCTCTTCCTCTGCATCCACCGGCGGGTACTGAATAGAAAATCTTTAAGAGGGAGTGTTGTCTTCCATCCGGACAACATGACCTAGCCAGCGCAGCCGCTGTCTCTTGATTCGCTGAACTATATCAATGTCGCCGTATATCTCGTACGGCTTATCGTTCCATCGAACCATAAACCTTCTCTCGAACACTCCTAAAGCAGACTCATCAGATGATGTCATTGTCCATGTTCCGCATATTGTTTGGTCTTTGTTCGTCGAAAGAGGACTTTAGTTTTTAATTGCCTACTAAGCCCGAAGTAGCACATGTTGGCAAGACATATTCTGCGTTGGGTTTCGAGGCTAACGATGTTGTTGGTGTTGATTCTGGTTCCAAGATAGACAAAATTATCCACGACTTCAAATTTATCACTGTCCACAGTGACGAGTGGTAATCCGTGCATTGATGATATACTAATCTTATAAATAGATTTGATATAAAACCACTATATATAAAGAGACTTGTGCTACCAAATTTTATAAGGAAAAACTGCAGTACAGCAAAGATATATTATTTATACACGGATCGAAACCACAATTACTATGGTGATCAAAAAGTAAGGTGAGTGATTATAGTGGAGAAGTCTTGGCACCTTCATTACGATAATGAACAATTAAACTGCATTGAGTCTTCGCGAGTGTTTTTCCTTTAGATTTGATAAGCAGTGTAATCTATGCCAAAATTTTCGAAGATATCTGATATGGTTGGAGGGTGGAGTCTTGTGTAGAAGTTCACGCAAGTGAGGAAAGTTCTCTGATCGCCATTCACTCGGGAGTGGCCAGAAACGCTTCTTTTACATATGGCTCAAACAGTTCACGACTTCTGGTCTTTGACCAAATATCTTCTGGGTAGCCTAGGAACATCCGTTTGAAGGCGAGCTAAAGTGAAACATCCCCTACACAGAGTTGAGCGCTGGGTTTGGGATCCGCCACGTAAAAACAGTACCAATGAAAAAGACAAAAAAGCCTCGGATGACGACCATGGCAAACGGAATAAGGACTACGATTTAAGGGCAGGCACCTGGATTGTCCAGTCCCTTATTTGGGAAAGTGCCGCTGCCCAGCAGGTTGATGTCCTCGTTAGGGCTATTTAAAAAAGGCGGCACACAAATGATAAGGAGCATGCCTTAGCTTCTTTGTAAAATATGGTCGGACGAAAGCATGCCCAACGAGTGGAATTTAAGTGTGCTATGCCCAATCCATAAAAAAGCAGACCCCACAATCTGCGCCAACTACCGTGGGATTAGCCTCCTCAACATCGCATACAAGGTCCTATCGAGCGTATTGTGTGAAACAAACTGATTGGACTTTCTCAGTGTGGCTTTAGACTTGGCAAATCAACAACCGACCAGATATGCACCATGCGTCAATTTTCGATACAATCGTCGATTTCAAAGCTGCTTTTGACAGCATGATATTGTTATCATCGGCTTCAACACCCGCGCCGTTAGTTCTGCTTCCTCCAGAGTGGACAAGGAAGCAAAGCAAATGGGTCAGGCATTGAACGAGGGCAAAGCGAAATATCTCCTGTCATGAAACAAACAGTCGTCGCACTCGCAACTTGGCTCTCACGTCACTGTTGACAATCATAACTTTGAAGTTATATTTAATTTCGTCTATTTAGGAACCAGTATAAGCACCACCAACATGTCAGCCTGGGAATCCAAAGCAGGATAACTCTTGCCAACTTCGGAATGAGTAGGTAATTGAGAAGTAAAGTCCTTTCTCGACGAATAAAAACCAAACTCTAAAAGTCACTCATAATTCCCGTCCTGCTATATGGTGCAGAGGCTTGGACAATGACTACAACTGATGAGTCGACGTTACGAGTTTTCGAGAGAAAAGTGCTGGGAAAGATTTATGGTCCTTTTGGCCAGCTACGCTGGCTAGGTCATGTTGTGCGAATGGACGAAAACACTCCAGCTCTGAAAGTATTCGACGCAGTACCCGCCGGGGAAAGTAGAGGAAGGGGAAGACCTCCACTCCGTTGGAAGGACCAGGTGGAGAAGGACCTGGCTTCGCTTGGAATATCCAATTGGCGCCACAGAAACGACTGGCGCGCTGTTGTTACCTCGGCTATAATCGCTTAAGCGGTGTCTACGCCAATAAAGAAGAAGAAGTCCTATTTCCACAGTTCCGATAGCTTCTTGGGTACGTATTGTACGTATTTGTGTTGTACGTACTTGTATGTACGTATTTATAGGGTTTTCGATATTTGATTCTGGGTGTTATAAACTTTGGTGCGAGCTCAATATACCCTGTTCAGAGCATAAAGAATTGTTTCACTAACAAAGACTTGTACGTACCAGATACTGTTACTGTGAATCTGTAGTTATAATTTGAATTGCATACATGCGAGTTGTGGGAACCAACGTCACCCCAATTAATGCAAATGCAGTGAAAAACTCGTTTAAAGTTTCAAGTGCGTAAGCTGACCGATCCCGACCGACCCGCACTACAACGGATTAGAAGGAAATCATTTTTGCACTATTCTCCAAATTGAATTAAATGACACTGTATATATTTAGGTTCAATCAACATTCCGTTATCATGAAAAATTTAACTTCGTACAACTTGTATATTTCACTGGCACTTATTTTTAAAACTGTTTCTAAACATATAGCACACGCATTTTTTTCAGATAAGACGGCACAATTTTACCAAGACGAGAAGTAATATAATTAGATCAGTCCTTATAACGGGTTTTTAAATAGGAACCTGTCCAATAGGGGCAGCAAACGACGCCCTATTTTTCCCCGCTCATTTGACATTGCACTTCAAAAAGAAGAAGTGCCCGTTTTGCCGAGAATATTGCTGCCTCTGGCGCATAAATTGAGGAAGAGCCAAATCAGTCTCTCACACTTCGTTCTCAATCGTTGGGCATCTCTGCAACGACTTTGTGGTGAAATTTGCAAAAACTGATTGACGCAAAAACTGATGCCGCTTGACCCCAAGAATCGTCGTATGTTCGTGAATTGGGCTGAGCAACAACGTGAAAATGATCCGGATTTCCATCGCAAAATCATCTTCGGCGATGAAGCTCATTTCGGCTGAATGGCTCTGTCAATAAGAAAAATATGCTTACTGATCAGGCAGCAATCCACACGTACTCCATGAGTCACCATTGCATCCCGAAAAAATTACGGTTTGGTGCGGTTTAAGAGCCGGCGGCCTCATTGGGCCGTACTTCTTCCGTGATAACCAAGACCGGCACGTTACTATGAATGGGAATCGCTACCGCTCAATGGTAATCGAACTAAGTTTGGTGAGCGTGTTATCAATGGCCCAGTCAATTGGCGCCTCAATCGTGCAATGTGACGCTGTTAACATTTTTAATGATCGATTCTACTGTACGCTGTTCGTGTTTACATCTTTTAGTAAGTAATTGGTACTTTACCCAACAAAATTTTCGTGATGAGACCACTATTTGAGTCTGAATTCATACTGACTAAGTGATAAGTAAATACCTTCCAACTGAGATATATTGAGAAAACAAGTATCGGATATTTATTTTATTATGAGATAATAAAATGTTTTTGTTATGAGTTATCTTAATAAGCTTTTGAACTTTTTGACTGAAAAAATCATAAATACCGAATAGCACAACTTCAAATTTAATATTGAATTTGCTGACAAGTGCTAGCGTAGACAACTAACGAAAGAAAAATTAATCCTCTAATCGCATTATTTGGATCCGATCCGGTAACCAGTATTAGAAAAAGTGACTCCTCGAGCTTCAAGCGAGAAAGAAGTTTTATTTGAAGTTTCTTGTTTTATTGCATCTTGCCCATATTGCAGATTTAAAATATAGGGTACAAAGCAGGGATAAGAAGAACGAAAAGACTATAATATGGATTACGACCTCCTACTTTACATTCAAATATACAATATATTCAAAATATTAGAGTTCCAAAAAATAACTCTTGATTTAAGATCTTAAAACTGTCGATTGAAATTCATATTTATGGTATTTCTAAATGATCTCTTTGACTTCAGGAAAGCTCTAAAAGAGCAAAATATAAACTCTTTGAGAGTATCCAATATTTTGTGTGCTTCTCATGATATTTTGTCTAGTAAATTCAAGTAAAATATTGACTCCTATACTGGTAAACAATTCTTCAATACTTTCTGATTCCGGGCCAGTAGTTATTTAGCACCTCCGCGACAGATATGTAAACAAACAGACGAGGTAAGGTCATTAACATGCGGTGAGCTCTAGCTTACTCCAAAATATCACGTACAAACAGTTTCTTGGTCTGCTAAGCTAAGACGACAAGCAACAGCACATCGTGGCATAAACGTCATCAATAGCTTGCCACTGATCTTTCATTACCTTCGAAGGTACTCTGCCAGAGATTATGCAATAACTGAGTAAACTAAGTTTTTTCGTGGCTACATAATTGAAATGATCAATAACGACTATCAAACATGACTCTTCATAAACAAGAGTAAATAAGACTTGGGAAACTACCGAGGTGAGCACACGCGTATTTACTTTTCCCTTTTTGAGAGCGCAAATCTGTTGAACTTGAATTTGTTGATGTGAAGTGTAATGACTTTGCCACGTCGGCAAATGTCAAAAACAAATTTCGAAACTTAGTATTTACTAAGCTTAAAGCGTGTGAAACTATATAAGACATATGGGGTTACGAAAAGATTTTATATTAGCACAGGCAATCGCAAGATAAACTTGACTTGACAATACAATCTGAAAATCTTATACGACAACGATTTAAATTTTCAGAATACACTGCAAGTATGTGGTTCCAGCCAAGAGTGTTACTAGCTTGCTTGTTAGCTCTCACAACATCTACTGCTTATGCTGAAGAGGCGCAACTGACGCCGCCAGCCACGAGTTACGGTGTACCCGACTACAGACAAACGCGCTCTCTCGGCGTTGATGGTGACTATAGCAATGACCTAGTTGGCCTTTCGACAGATCTCAGTGGCTTAACGAGTGATTTCAGTGGACCCAGTACCAGTTATAGTCATGCAGCAAGTGGTCTGGATGACAGTCTCAGTGGACTTAGCGCCAACAATGCAGTATACAGCAACGCCGACGCTTACACGAATGCGCTCAATGGGTTTACCAATTACGGTGGCGACCTCAGCGCATTACAATCGGTGCAACAAATTCCAGTATATTCTCAATTGCAACAGGTTCAGCAAGTTCCAGTGATATCTAGTCTACAAAGCGTACAGCAAGTGCCTGTAATATCTAGCGTGCAGCAGCCGATCGTGGTGCAACAGCCGGTCGCAGTACAACAGCCGGCACTGGGTGTTGAAGGTCGTAGTTTGGGTGGTGCCGGCATTGCGGCACTAGGCGGTGGCTTGGCGGGTGCTGGTATCGGTGGTTTAGCAGGCGCTGGTGCTGGCTTTGGCGGTGGTTTCAAGCGCTACCGCACCAGCATACATATTCGCTCGCGAGGCTTTGGCGGTGGCCTAGGAGGTTTTGGTGGCGTTGGAGGTGTTGGTGGTCTCGGCGGTTTGGGTGGTTTCAAAGGCATCGGCGGCGGTTTCGGAGGTGGTCATTACAAAGCGCGCTATGCAGAGAGTTCAGGCGGTGGTTTCGCTGGTGCTGGTGGTGTCGCTGGCGGTTTCCTAGGCTAATATAGAGAAACCGATCACTAATTTTAAATTACTTGTGACTAAGTACTTATTTTTTAAGAGAGTTTGTACATAAGCATAAAAATATATTTAACATAAAACTTTCTCGTTGGATGAATTCTTATTTCATGAAGGCTAGCGAGGCTGGGTTTTTACAGAATGGTTCTTACTGATAAAGCGCTACATCGTAATGTTTTTGTTATAAGAAGTGTGTTAAATTAGATAAATTGTGATAATTAGCTACGATCGATGAAAAATGTTCTTTTTATATATTTAAAAATATATATCCCCATAGTGCCTGGATGGAAGATAGGGTCTCAACAAACAAATTACAATCACATTTATTTGTCGATAGAAATTAAATTCTTCCCACTAATGACCGATTTTCTACGTTCCTGCTTCGACTCACGCATCTATGTCGTGGCTGGTCTCCCGTTTCTTCGACCTCCTGGAGATGCTGTTCTGACAATGCCGTTTTGAGATTTTCGCAAAGTATTACAGATCCATTTCCATTTACGGCGTCGGAATCCACAAATGGTATACGCGCAGTTGCTTGGTTGCGGTCCAGAGGTTAGCATTGCTAATAATACTAGAATATATATATGAAATATACGGATATTATTTGGAGGACATTGTTTAAAAAAAGATTTCTGCAACACTTGCTATAATGTTCCCCGTCTCTCAGCATATAGGGCAACCGATTTCATGCTTGACTCGAATATTTTTATCTCCAAAAGTCTGGATATAAGTGTCGATCTCCAAACTAAGGATAAATTAACCCGTGGCGGAGATGCCGTAATATTAAGGGTTGGAGTTTATAATTAACTTATGTGGTTAAAATATCGCACATTTTGACCTAAATAAACTAATAAAGGTCAACTGGAAAACTGGAAATAATTATATTAAGTATATGAGGACTATAAGCATTATTGATCTTCGTCGGCATAAAAATAAAAAAATATGATTGAAATATTCTCATTAGGATTAAACTAATTTCATTAGAATGGCACCCGGAATTTGTAATTAAATCACCCGAGCAAATGATATTTCAAAAACATGTATTGTGCCAACATTCATGGGTTTATGAGTTTGACATGCGAACGGCCGGAATTGTGGAAGAACAATTTATGGATTTTACACGATGATAATGCACCATCGCATCGAATCACGATTGTGACCTAATTTAAAGCCAAGAACGCAATGAATATCATCGATCAACCACCGGACTCACCAGCTTTGGCTCCGTGGGATTTTTGCTTGTTCCTCAAACTGAAATTTCCGGTCTGTGGAACCTGTTTACAGTTGATCGAAGAGATAACACAAAATTCACTTGAAGATACTGAAGGCCATCCCAAAAAGTACTTATGAAAAGTGTCTCGAGGATTGGAAAAATCATTGGCTTAAGTATATTACATCTGGTGAGCATTCGTTCCTAGGCGACAATATAAATATTGATAATTAATTCAACTTACTTTTTTGTCACAGTACATCACAAAGATTGGCCGATATTTTTGCTTTATTGTAGTGCTGAATATTTACATGTTTTTTAAATGAAATGTATAGCGGAGTACCTTCCCGTTACAATTAAAATCTATATTTAAAGTGTCTAATCACAGATGATACCTACATACCCTTCGATGTAGTTAACTGCTTTTATTGCTTACATATTTATAACGCATATATTAACTTAACTAACTTTATTACATAACACTAGTTATTGTTTGAAAATAATTCAACAGGAAATGGCTCGCCTTTAGGGTTAAACACACGTTTCATTAGTTGTCGTTTAAGTGAATTCATTAAAATAACGACAAAAACCACCCTGTGTTTGCAACAGCTATGCATCCCTCTTCCACTAGACTACCGTTATAGCCGAAGACATGCGCATTTCTACCCCAAACAAAGCTGTCTGACATTGTCAGTTGCAGGAAATGTCACCATTTGACATTTCCAATCAGAAACAGAGCGCAAAAAGAGCACAATTCACTCGTCGGAGCACCGTCGCACAACAAACGTCAGCTCAGCTGCATGTTCTCCACTCGATGCACAGAAATTAAAATACAATTCAGAAATGATTCGCTTTTGAGACGGACGGGTAATGTGGCACGGTTGTGTGGGCTAAAGCGTTGGACGTAAAGCAGAAACCAAAATCAAAAGAAAAAAAGAGTGATACAAAGAATTTTCCTGCATTATTTCATAGGGAGCTCGCCAACTAGGCATGTGGAAATTTGTGCATAGCAAAATTTAAAGATAATGTGGTGATTTGGAAAATGAAATTTCTATTGAAAGCTTTATCGAGCTGGTGAAAGTGTGCTCCGCAGTGTGGCATTTCAGTGCTGAGGTCGTTGCTACGCTCGATTCATACGCAGACCTCCCTTCAGCCAGCTCCGTTTAGACGAGCAACGCGCAAAAAACACGTCTACAGCTAAAAATAGCTGGCCAAAAAAATTCCTTGTTGTTAAAAATATTTCGCTCGACGTAGTCGCAGTCGAAACAAGTGAAGTAGTGCTGTGAATTGAGATCTCGCACGAGAGTAAATAAATAGCGTACGCAACGTTCGCATTGCAATTGTGCACAAAATACTACGAAGTGTGTGGATAAAATACATAAGTATGTACCGTTATATACTTGACAGCACTGTAGTGAAATCAAAGGCAGAAATTTCATAATTTCACCGCTGTCTTCGCCTGCGCCTTCGGTGGTGGCTGTGCAAGAAAACAAGCGAGCGAGCAAGGTGGCCAAAAAACCAAAGTGACGGTTGTGCAATTCGGCAGAGGGGTGTAGCGACGGACGCCCATACACATGTACAAACATAATACCCAAATTGTGCAAGAAAGAACAAATACCAGTCGGTATATTAAAAGTTTGTTGTTGTGAATTGTTGTTTGTAAGATCGGCAAAGCAAAATAAAATCTTTGGCTCGACAACACACGGAAACCTTGTAATTGCAGATTTATGTGCCACAGGCAAACAAACTTACACACAATCGGCAAAGGGCGCATATACCCACATACATACAGACGAGTGCATAAATAGTACATACATACAAACATATACATATGTATGTATATGTGTTGCTTCATAAATCTCAGCCGTGTGTGTTTCATGAAATTTTAATTCCGTGTGCAATGAATTGTGTGTGATTTGTAGTGCCGTAGAAAAAAGTAAGAAAGAGGCGAAGTCAACTATCGCAGCCGCACGAAGAGACCCCCTTCTGCATTACTCCTGCTGAGGTAAGCAACACGACAATGAAGTCAACAACTTCTTTATGGGCCATTTTCGCACATATTTCTCTCTAAGTCATTTACATTTATCAAACGGAAAACTTAAGGCGCTTGGCTAAAATTCGATAATGGCATCATATCCTCAGCTGGCTGACTGCTGCTCGAATTTCCGAAGACATATGTTTGAGTAAATTACTTATTTATGGGCTTTTAGTGAAAGTAGCTGACTCCTGGCCGCAAAGCTACTTAAATTGAAAGCATTTCTGGATAGCCAGTGCTTGCGGTTTTTATCTTTAAACTTGGTAAATTGCGAATATTATTCTGAAGGTAATGAGAATACTACGAAAAGATAAAAGATTACTTCGTGCTCATTTGAGTATTAATATTTTTGCCATTTGCAGCCGAAATTGTTAGTAGACTTCCGAAACAAATTTATTTACATATTTGACTCAAAGAAAAACATTTATAACTTAACTCATAGCAAATATAATTTCTTCTGATATCTCATCTAAGTACCTTAAACTTAAACCAAGTTATGTCATTAAAAACAGTATATCTATGTTCATTTTGTTGGAGTTAAAGGAAGATGTTAACCGATCGTCATCAAGAGGTATACAGTGACGTTCCATCTGAAGTTTTAACATTTTCTCATACTTGTGGATTCCATGCCAAAGGAACTGCGTCGGCTTGGCGGTCAAGAATGGATCAAACCAACTTTTGATAACCTGTTCTAGTTTGAACTTTATACCGATAGGTCAGAACCCATGCAAATGCAGGCATCGAGTGGAACAAATGGAATTCAGAAGCCTTGAGGTCTGAGTTTTAAGCCAGGGGAAAACAAACTTGCAAGCCGCTGACTTCAACCAGCCTTGCAATGTTGGAACATTATTGCCTCGTGTCTAATCGAACATTCCAGGTGCTTTACGGCAATCGTTCGCCTGAATTTGATGAGTTCTTCTCGGTAGCGTTTTCTATTAATGATTTCAAGTCTGCGTCATGGTCTCATGGGCATTCGTCTTTGCTGTTGGTTAGGCTGGTTGACCAGTCATCACCAGTCACAATCTGATGCAAAAACGACTACTTTTTGTAGCATTCAAGTAGCACTTCTGACATGCAAAATCGTATCTTCGTTTCATATCTTCGCTTTATATCATATGGCAACTAACTTCCTTACTTTCGAATCTGTACAGCTGTTTTTAAACGTTTGGAAATTACTGCTTAAGTAACTCCCAAGAATTCTGAGAACTCTGCTTGTATTTGGCAACAATATTATAATGCTTCTATCTGCTCATCTTCAAACTCTTTTGGCCGCCTTTTGACTTTTAAAACTAAAATCTCTAAGTTTGGCACGTTCTCTGAAATAGAGCATGTTCGCCAAAATGACTTTCGGCTGACATTTTCTTCATATTTTAGTAATGAAGAAGAATTACTCGCAAAAACACTTTTTCAAACACAAAGTTTGACATATTTGTGAGAAAAATTGTCAGTTTTTAACCTCAAATGAATGAAAATTAAATATTCCGCCGCATAAGAACAGTAGCTTTCCAAGTTCGCAATATTAAGGCAATGAAACAATAATCAAGTCTCCCATGTCTTGGTAAATTTCACGAATATAGCTATATATCCGAAAACACAATTTGGTTGAATCCTATGAAGATGTGAAATCTCATATTTTAATTGCTTTAAACAAAGCATTATCTGTATTGTTTGCGTGATTTCCACTCTTCCGAAAAACCAAACTAACCAGAACTTTAAGGAATACTTCCATGCCCTTTCGCCATAACGCACTGTACTACCAATTGGAGAGAAGATAGCTTGGCCCAAAAATTTGGCTTAACTTTGATCTCAACTAGTGCAGAGAACTGTTATCAATTGATTGTTGCTATATTCCCGATATTCGATGAATATAATCTTATATGAATACTGGCGAAAACCCTGCCAGTCGATTTTTATATTTACTTTGATGGTTCTCACCAAGCAATGACAATTCAACTGACTTCTGATTTAACTTAGTAGTGTAATGATGTAAACACGTTTCGGTTTTTGGCATTACAACCTTTTGTTCATTTTCCCAAGGAGGAAAATACTTTGTTCTAGAGCAATTATGACAGTGTTCAGCCAAGCAATACTTGTCCCTTGAATATACTGGATCATTTTTGGGCAGAGTTTTTTATTAAGCGTTTGCGTCACTTTGAGACCAATAATTTGAGAACGAATAGCTTAAAAGTCGTGAATTTTCGACAGTATTGTAGTTAAGGTTAGAACTATAAGGCAAAGTTAGTTATAATATAACAACTATCACATTACAGAAGAAATTATAAAATCCTGTACAAATATTATACCTCTCGATATTTTTCCATTGGAACACAAGGTTTGACAAATATTCATTTCCATAAATAGTTAACAAATTTATATGTTATATGGGCATGCTTCGCTCTTCGAAACAAAGTATGAAATTGACAAAACTCACTTGACATGTGTACATCCTTCCAAGCATTTCACTTTCCTGTCTTCGTTTCTTCCTTCCTGCCTTCGAAATTCCTTTGCTGACGCATGCAATCTCACATTGAGTTATATCACGTCATCGGCCAACACGAGCAAGTGCAAGTGCACTCCTATTGTTCTAGAGTGAATAACAAAACGGAAACAATGCAACACCACCGTAAAGGAATGACTGAAGTATTATTTGTTAATAATTCAAAAATATGAACGCATCATTGTTTAGATATATATATTCGTACAGACTTACATATGGATATGTTAGGTATGTCTATAACATATAAGAAGGATAAAAGAAAAGTTTTCTTGGGTAAGCACATATGTATTAAGAGAACTTTACACCGTAGTAAGGGGGGTGTGTTTTCATCACCTTATGACATAAAAGTAAGTAAATATACAATTTTTAGTTTCAATAACTTGAATTTTAGAACTTAGGCAACTTGCAGGCGGGGAGACTTCAATTTTGGAAAATACGGATTTCCTACTATCGAGTTAAAATACTAAAAAATTCTATGAAATTTCAAAGTTTCCGTCTGTTTTTTGACACCATGCCGATACAAGCGATTTAATTATTTGAATTAGCAACTAATATTTACAGGAAAAGTCTATCGATACAATTATATGTTAGCCATCGAAATATCACATTCAACAGTCGCAAAATTCGTGCAAGAAAAAGCTTCGAAGATAAAAAGATGTGACGCAACAAGTCACAACTACCGAACCTTAATATATTAAAATAATTAACGTGGAAACTAGTACAAGTCCTAAACGTTAAAAAGGGAAAAACAATCTGCCTCGTGTACAAAATTTCGAATAGATTTATCAATTCGGCCTTAAGTAACTCATAAAACCGTTAACAGAAATTTCGAGTAGTGCCCTTGGGTATTTAACCAGAGATTTACCGAAAATTGGCTTGATGGGAAGCCAAACGAAGGCTTCTTAAACTTGTAGGATTTTAAAGATTATATTAAAAAAGAAGACAGGGGAAAAGTTCAAGAACTACCTACGGATATTTTTTCCAAAGCTTGCTCCTTTGTCTTGCTCACTCCCTATTAGACAGACTGAAAAATGTGCCTACTTTCTATAAGGTGGTCGTTAGATACGAGTATTCAGACGTTTAAATGTTAGAATTAATCTTCAAAAGTTTTGTACTCATAGGAGTCGAACTTTGATTCGTGAGATATAGCATATTGAGTTTTTTGAAATAAAAAAATTAATGAAATGGAATTTGGTGTCTTACAAAAGCATGACATTATGACAAAAAGCTGTTGGTTGTTATTCGTCTCTAAGCTAGGTGAAACAATCGCATCGAAGACGATGAATACCTACAGTAGAACCGTGAAAGAAAAGAAGCAAAATAAAAGTAATACTGTTAAAAATTAATTTATGGAATAGTTGAAATTCTAAAGATAACAGAAAAGCCTGTTGGACATTCCGTTCATGAATATTAGGATGGCAACGCCTTTTGTAAAGTAGGTCTTGCACTAAATCATAGATTGAGCAACCATGACAATGGAACAGATGGCTCAATTTCTCGAATTGTGATATTTCTCTAAAATGTGACTCAGATGCACCACCCAAAGCGGGAATGACCCTACAATTAGACTACGTTAAAGAGGAAATTTATATGCCTCTGGCTACTTGTAGATATTTAATCGACAAACATGTTATACGAGTATAAATAGCTTGACAATGTCTCGAAATTTCCATTAATCTTTTTTGTATTAAAGATCATCATCAGAAGCACGGGGTGGTTCAGAGAGAAAAAAATGCGGTGAGTGTATTTTAGTCATTGTAGTTTCACAATGTTCCCCTTAAAGAATATGGTACATATTCAACAATTTCAACGATTGTACTATATACTCAAAAGAATGTTGGCTTGAAAGAATAACTTTTGATATATGAAAAAATTAGTTTTAAATATATTTCTTTCGTCTCTAAATTTGTTTGTTTTAAAAAGTAAAAACAACACCATCATTTTATCAGATACTTGAAAAATTATTAATAATTTAAAAAGTAATGGCTGTTTTTGTTGATTTAGTTCCAAACAAACCTTCTTGTGATGGCCATCATTAATCCTTGGAGATTCATCTAAAAACAATTTCAATTGAAATCTACCGAGCGGTTTTCAAACTGCATTAGTCACCTGCTCAAAAAACATAGCTTTGAGAAGAACGAATTTGAAGTTTTGCACGAACGTTTCAGAGCACCCGACAATCTTTTGCTAATTACACTAGTTTAAAGTTATTTTGCGACTGTGAAGTTAGAGGCTGTTCCTTGCTCTTGCTAATTTTGGGTTGCTAAAATCCAAAATCGTAGTATAAATTTTCTAACACGTAAGATTTTTTTGTGTTTCAGTCAAGGTGTGTACTGTTCAAACTAACCCCCTCTACTAAAATGACAAAAATAACTGTACGTGATGAAAATTTTTTTAACTCAAATTCGTAAATAGGATACCGACAGACCTCTTTATTCATATTTTCAGAGAATGCTTCCAAGATATTTGCAAAAAAGTTGGATGTTTTTAAAGCCCTTAACTTGATTTTGATCAGATCGATATCGGCGGTTCTGACAAATGAGCGGCTTCTTGACAAAAAGAAGACTTGTGCATATTTCAGACTGGTATCTCAAAACTCCGGGACTATTTCGCGTATATACTGGCAAACGATTATAACTAAATCGACTTAGCTCCTCACGCTGATTACTTATATACATACATACATACAAGTATATACTCGTACATATATTATAGAGTTTCTGACGCTTCCTGCTACTTGTTACAAACTTCGGTAATAACTTAATTGACCCTGTTTAGGGTACCAAAGTTCAAACCTATATATATAAAGGGTCATTCATTTCGAGGATCCTACTTTTTTTTTAAAGAAAAAACACAGTATCTTCAAATTTAATGGGGAATGTTTATTATCATTCGGAAGAACATTTTTAGTATTTATTTTTTTAAGATTATATCTTTCTAATGCTGGCCACAACTACGTTTGAGATGATCCATCCTATGAGTCCAATTTTTGATGACTCGTTCAATCATTTCATCTGCTAACTGGCGAATGACATGGGTGTTGTTTTCTCCAAGGCCTAAATCGAAGTGAGATAGACTTTAGATTTTATATATCCCCACTGGTAAAAGCTTAACGGTGTGATACCTCACGATCTTAGTGGCCAATCGACCGGCCCAAAACATGAAATTATATGCTCACCGCAGTGTTCTCTCAATCCATTAATTGATGCGATGCGTAGGAAGTGGCGCAGTTTTTTGATATCAAATATCGCCGAGATCACGAGCTTCAATTTCAGGCTAGCCGGTTATCATGGAGCGATAACGCTCACCATAGACGATTACTTCCTTGCCGGCATCATTTTTGAAGAAATATGGACCGATGATTCCACCGGCCCACAAACCACACAAAACCGTTGTTTTTTCTGGATGAAATGCCAGCTCTTGAATATCTTCAGGTTGGTCTTCGTCCCAAATGTGGCAATTTTGCTTGTTTACATACCCATTGAGCCAGAAATGGGCCTCATCACTGAATGAAATTGAGCTTGAAAACGTCGGTTCTTCTTGCAACCTTTTAAGACCCTTAGGAAGGTCGAGTGGCCTCAGCTCTTGCATATGCTGTATTCTGTACGCTTTCAATTTAAGCTCTCGACGTAAAGTGTGCGAAGTCATTCCATACGTCAGTCTGAGTTGCTGCGAACGGCGCCGAATCGAATCCCCATGATCTTCGCGTACTCTCTCAGCTACGGCTGCTTCACTGCATGCTGGACGTGGTCTATTCGATCGAATATTATCCAATAATGAATGCTTGTTCTCAATATGGGTGATGATCTTGCGAATAGTATGCTCAGTAGTCCAATTATATTGACCATAAGTTAAGTGAAGCCCGCCAAACGCATTCTTTACAGAACGTGAGTTTTGTTAATAAAGTTGAATGATTTGCAAACGTTATTCAGGCATAAGTCGTTCTATGCGAAAAGCCAAGTAATACTGAATAAAAATAACAAGACAGCTTGGCACGTCTGACGCGTTATCTGTCAAAAAAAGACTATTGAAAAAAGTACCTCTACTTGGATCACCCGTTAATATGAAATCCCCGGCGTTTCCTGCTAGTTGTCATAAACTTCGGCAGCAACTTAATATGTATAACCTATTCAGAGTACAAAAATTTAGTTGTATTTGTCAGACCAAGCAACTTTAAGTTGATCTCCCCAAAACATTCACGAATTCTGAAGTCAAATGATAAATAGCAACAAGTTAAGAGCTTAGCCAGTTAGAAAAGAAAATCGGTTGCTTCTAGGTGCTAATACTGATGAAGTGAAAATACTCCAAGCTGAAATGCAAACACTGAATAATGCTGTCATTGAGTTCTGGGCAGTACGGCATGGCTACCAACTGCGTTAGCACCATTTCCATGCGTTCATATGCGTGTGTGCGAATGTGTGCTGCTGCAATTCTCTGTTTACGGCAACTTAATTCTTGAGGTGTCTGTTAGATTGATGGCAACCACTTGATATTGCGGCACGGTCGTTTGAAATTTACTTATGTAAATACCAGCATAGAGAACTGGTTGGCATATGTTTGCTTGTGTATGTGTGTGTGTGTGCGAGTATTAGTGTTAAATGCATTGGTACCAGGAGAACTGGTTGGCATATGTTGGCTTGTGTATGTGTGTGTGTGTGCGAGTATTAGTGTTAAATGCATTGGTAGTCGACTGACTGTCACCGTCATTAAATTGATGTGCAAGCAACTTGGGCATTTGCTCACGCTATGCGTACTTACACATGTGCTTATACAATTTGCAAGTGCATTTCACAAATTTGTATGTGTGTGTGTGGATGTGTGTGCATGCGTTGAGAAGTGTGTGGCGTCATTCCATTAGTAACATTAATTTAACTAGTTCAAGGTCTTGAGACGTCCTTTTCCACCGCTGCTTATTCCGGCAATGTGCTTTCTTCGTTTTCTTTCGCTTTTATCTCTTTTCGCTCTATTTTATTAAACTAACATAGAAACAAACACAAACACTCATATACATGTATGTTTATGTGTGGGTGCATAAGCACGCACGTACAACTGTGTGTATGTGTTTGTGTGAGTTCAATGTCAGTTATCAACGCACCCTCATCTAGCAGCAGCAGAATAACAAGAACAAACAATAATAAATAACAACAAAGCACACGTTGCATGCGACGCCAGCGGGAGTGGCAAATATGCACGAATGATATCTGCACGCAAGCCGCGAGTGGGCGACTTCGAAAAGCTGAACCTGCCTGGCGTCACTCGAACGCGCGCTTATGTAGTTGCTACTTAATAATCTTTTTTCGTCAAGTTGGTGCCGATAGTCACCCATTTTTCGTTGTGTACTGAGTCTTTAATTAGCGTGGTTTATCGGATTTTTAGATTCATAGACCTCCATTGACCTTAAGCTTTAAACAACTAAAACCAATTCATTCAATTAAATTCCCAATTAATATTTTCATCCGGTTTTAGAAGCTCATAATATACATACATAAGGTTCCGATCTCGATTGTTTAATCTGCATTAATTTATGGTACAATATCGATACTCTTGAGACAGCCACTTTACACAAAGCTTTCACATACTCAAATAAACGTGAAAGTCTGTCTAAAACCGTTATTCTTTAAATGTCAAATCATTCTTCTTCTTCTTCATTGGCGTAGATATCGCTTACGCGATTATAGCCGAGTTAACAACAGCGCGACAGTCGTTTCTTCTTTTCTCAAGATGACGCCAATTGGAAATTCCAACCGAGGCCAGATCCTTATCTACCGGTTCTTTCCAACGTAGTGGAGATCTTCCTCTTCTTCTGCTTCCCCCGACGGGTACTGCGTCGAGTACTTTCAGAGCTGGAGTGTTTTTGTCCTTTCGTACGACATGACTTAGCCAGCGTAGCCAGCGTAGCCTCCGTCTCTTAATTCGCTGAACTATGTCAATTTCGTCGTTTATCTCGTACAGATTGAAGAAGTCAGACGAAAAGCAGTCGCCTTGTTAGAAACCTCGTTTGGTATCGAACGGCTCGGAGAAGTCCTTTCCGATCTGACGGAGCTTTTGATGTTGCTCAACGTCAGATTACACAGGCATTTTAGTATTGCGAGGATACCAAATTCAGACATCACGGCGTAAAAGATGCTATTTTTCGTGCTGTCTAAGACAGCTTTGAAATCGACGAAGAGGTGGGGAGTGTCGATTTTCTTTTTACGGGTCTTTTCTAAAATTTAGCGCATGGTGAATATATGGTCGGTTATTGATTTTCCAGATCTAAGGCCACACTGATAAGGTCCAATCAGTTTGTTGACGGTGGGCTTTAATCTTTCACACAATACGCTCGATAGAACCTATATGCTTTGTCGAGGAGGCTTATCCCACGGTAGTTGACGCAAATTGTAGGGACTCCCCTTTTGTGGATTGGGCAGAGTACATTTACATTTCCAATATTTCAATAGCTCGCCTTCAAACGGATGTTTGTTCTTTGGCTACCTAGAGGATACTTGGTATAAGAACGAAAGACGTGAGCTGCTTGAGCCATATGTAAAAAATAGTTTCTGGCCACTCCCAAGTGAATGGCACTCAGCCAAAATTTCCGCACTTGCGTGAGCTTCTACACATGACTCCATCCATCTATTATTTTCGATTGATTGATTTAAAAACGACAGTAAATTTAATGTTATAATCTTAAGAAAGGTGATATAATAATGTATTGGAATATTAATATTTACACCACATACAGTATAATCGCCCACTAGAATCCTGTGCCGCCGCTACAACTCCACAAAACTACCCAGAAAACTTTACCTAAAGCATAGTAATTACTATTTATTTACATAGTATGATTAGAGATAAGCAATTTATGAATATAGCTTAAAATCTTCTTTCATTTATGACGTAAAGATGTTAAACATCCATTATTCGATGGAATCGTGAATAAGTTACAATCAAATTTGGTATCTTCTTGACTTATATTGAAATCCATCAACTTAGACTTAGTTTTAATGCCATATTTTTCTTTCCGCTTCCGCTAAAATTATATAAAAATCATATTCAAGATACATATGTGATAATAACTCCATTAAAGAGGCGAAATCGAACAAATTGGGTTGATTTGGCAAAAGTCAACAAATAGATAGCAATTAATAATAAATAAATAAATAATAAAGGTATGATGTTTAGACCAAGGTATAGCCTTCACGCATTTTGACCAACCTGAAAGGTGTAAACAAGGAAAGGTGGAAAGACGGAAATCATTATGTGGAGTGTGTTTGGGGCAGAGAAAGGGAAGGGCTAATTGTATTAATTAATTGCCCAGGTACACTCGATAACTTAATTTGAAGCAATTGCAATTAACATCCCTGGCTTTCATTAAGATACCTCACATACAATCATCAATCATAGAATGGATGGAGTAAAGTTCGAAAATCCTGATAATTGGAATAATAGCAGTTATATAAGTTTTCGCTCAATTTTATCCCATTTAAGCGTAAAGATACACTGAAATACTACTAAAATACGCTCCCTCAATTTCATTAAGATAACTAACATATTGACCGATATATGCGATATAAAGTCACACGATAGTTCGGAAATCTTTATGGTAGGTACATGTATGGGTCCTAAAGTAATTATTGATCCGATTTAGCCCATTTTTGATATACAGACATACTATTATAAGGAAACAATTTTCTCGGAATTTCAATTATATATCTCACACATTGACCGATATTTTTTGTCAAAAGTCAACTACGGATTCTGGGGGTCGAATATTGGTACTTAGAGGCTTGAAAAGTTCCGGTTTGTTTTGGACAATTTTTGGTCAAAAGATGACGCACTTCAAAGGAATTTGAAATTGTGTTATATGGGAAGTAAGCGAAGTTGTAGTTCGATTTCGCCCATTTTCACACTGTGAAATAAAAATATTAAAATAGCGTCATGTCGAATTTGGTTGAAATCGATCGACTCAAGAGACTAAATGTAATACATTGGGTATATGATCAATCAGTAAATGGAAATCATTATATTGGGTGTATTTGAGCTAGGAGAAGTTCTTTAGTGATTGAAGTAATTGTTGACCAACCTTACTCATTTTCTGCACTAAACTATCGTATATCCAATATTATACGTTTTCTTAATGTTGCTAAGATATATAATAAACTGACTGATATGTATGGTGTAAAGAAGTTTGAAATCTTTATATTGGGTTTATGGAGACTAGGTGCATACGGACACACTGTTATTAGATAGAGGAACTGTTTTAATTGGTTCAAGAAATCTCATATAAGTTAGGTTAATAAGCTAAAAAGTCAACCGACGTTCGAAATATGTGTATTAGGGATGTAGTATTTACCCAATTTTATTAATTTTTGGCACAAGAGTATATTATTATAAGGAAAAGATTCGTTCCAACCTTCAATAATATATTTCACACATTAACCAATATTTTCGGCAAAATGTTTGAATAATAGAGCGGGTCAATTTTTTTTTCTCAAATCTCGAATGCGGGAAATGTTCTATGGATCATTTGGAGCCAACTTGCTTTAGAGTCTAAGGATCTAAAACTGGTTTCTAGCCAACGATTTTTAAGGTGACGTTTAGAAACTCTGAATAATCGGTTGTATAAGAAACATATGATATAGTTGTCAGATCTGAATGATTCCGATGATGACGAACAATTTTTTATGATCATTAAAAACTTCGCCTTAAATATCGCTAGCTCGAGACCGGGTTTAGATCCGTAGTCTATTAGGCAAAGTTGTTCAGAATGACACTATTTCTGCAAAGTTTTATCCCGTTATATTTATCGTATACTCTAAAGCGAATTAATCACATGGAATTTAATATTTATGGATTGTGTTATGAAGAGAGTAAGCGTATCGAATGTCTTCGACTCAATCCGATGGCACCCATTATCGCAATGTGGAGGGGGTGCCAAAATACATTGTCCTCATTAATTTTGGTTGATTTACCTAAACAACACTTTTTCAAAATTTTTAAAATCACAGACCCTCCTTTTTTGTGCGATTCGTTTACCCAAAAGAATTTGTGTTAAAGCGGAGTTTAGTTATGGCACTTAAAACTTCCAATTAATGGCGTTTTGTGGGCGTGGCAGTAGTCCGAATCCTATAAAAAGCAACAATTAGGTGAACAAAACTATAATAGTCTGAAGCAACATGTTGTGAAACTATAAGAATTATTGAGACAAAGCTGTCGTTACCTCTATCTCTATCGCTCTTCAAGTATCTATCGTTTAAAGACAAAATGCACTCACCCTAATGTGCACCAGCTATGAATTTTCAAAAGTTCTCTGAAGCCACCGTGCAATTTTCATATTTCACGGTCTGCAAACGCTTTATTGAAAGTGTTGTTGTTGTTGTTTACAGTAGCTGTAAGGCTTTTAATCACAGTTAAGAAATTTAATACCTCCTTTTTGGCGCTCACACATTTTCATTCATGCTACATTGGCCAAATTCACTGGAATCGCGTAATTTGCAAAACACGACGGCACAAACGCACACACACACACACAATAGTGGTACTCGTGTATGGTGGATCCAGCCGGGGGCCGTCTGGTAGCAATTTCGCAACTTTGTATGATAGTAAATACAAGTGCGTTATTAAAAGGGCGTTCAGTGGGGCAATATGCGAGGATGTGAAATATGAGAGCAGCGACTTTGTGTGACATTAAATGCACACAAACAACAAAGCGGAGCAAAAAGTAAGTTTTCTTTTTGTCCACAAGTATCCACATATTCGCCTACATTTCGCCGGAGCTGAGTATTTATTTATTCGTGGTTGCCATATGAATGCGAGCAACCACAAACACACACACACACACACGCACATACAAACACGGGAACCACAGCGAGTTGGTGCGGTGCTTCCACACTATTTTGCACTTTTGTTTACTTTAAAAGAGTGAAGCGTATAAGAATTTATTTTCTTCTTCTTTCGCTTCCTCTTCCTCGGCTGTTGGCGGTGGTACTCACACGTTTAAGTGTTTGCTTTTTATTTGGCGATATTATATTTCATAGGAATTCAAGTGCTCCAAAGGAGTTTCAAAGTGAAGTACACATTTCTGTACATATTTTAGAAAATAACGGTTTGCATTTGATATCTGAAGTGGCAAAATAAACACGAATAAATTATGCTTCTCTTTGAGTTACGGAGCTATTTTATGATTCATATCAATTCGGAAAACCACATGAATAGAAAGAATTTTGCTCTAATAATGTACATACGAATACAAACCCTCTAATTTAAATACAAAATAAAATAAACCAATCTAATTTACAAGAATTTCAAGAAGTCTGCAAATGATATTTTGTGAAAATAAATCGTGTCAATACTTCCCTTAGCCCCCATATACCTAACGCAACGATTTTCGAACTACCACGTGACTTTATACCGCATACATAGTATATCATCCAACATATGAGTTACCTCTATGAAAATGAAATAACGTGTTTTGCTGATAACAGTGTGTCTATGTGCCTAAAATGTACAAGCTTGGGCGAAAACTTGACCTAGCCCCCATGTAATAAACATATAACATCCGGGTGTCCATATAGTTGGTAATGGTATTGGTAGTTGGCATGTTTAAAGAATGTAGTATTGTCAAAAATAGATAAAATCGGGACGATACTACCCCCCACTCTCATATACAACATATGTAGAATGATTTTCGTTTTTCTAACAAGCCTTTTGTCGAATAAAGCTGTCAGTGCATGAGTGCATGAGTTTTATACATATATACATATATATACATTAGAGTGATTCAAAAAAAAAAATTTTTTTTTCGTTTCGTACTCGGAAAAATAGGTTCCTAGACACCTCTAAGAAAGCCTCTCCAAACATGAGCTTTTAATTGTAACGGGAAGGTCCTCCTACATACAGTTTTCTATTTTTTCTTATTATCAGATAGAAAAATTTATATCTCGCTTCCAACTACTTGAAAAAATATCTTGTTTCATAGATTTTGTAGGAAATTGAATGCTCTACCAAAAAGGTCTATTATGATTTTTTCGCAAACCCAAACGCTTAAAAGATATTAACAGTTAAAGTTTGATTATTTTTGGGAAAATTTTTTATTTCTTTTGAATTTTATAACTCAATGAAAAAAAAATATTATGAACGATGAAGTTTTGTAGGAAATTTACTGCTCTTTAAAAATGGTCTTATATGATTTTTCGATTAAGTTAAGCGTTTACGCGATATTCATCGTCAAACATCAAAATGCAAGACTTAAGGTGGATCAAAAAAAAAAAAATTTTTCGTTTGATACTCTGAAAAATAGGTTCCTAGACACCTCTAAGAAAGCCTCCCCTAAAACCTTTTTCATAATGATTTTTTTCATTCAGTTATAAAATTCATAAGAAATAAAAAATTTTTCCAAAAATAATCAAAGTTTAACTGTTAATATCTTTTAAACATTTGGATTTACGAAAAAATTATAATAGACCTTTTTGGTAGAGCATTCAATGTCCTACAAAATCTAAGGAACAAGATATTTTTTCAAGTAGTTGGAAGCGAGATATAAATTTTTCTATCTGATAACAAGAAAAAATTGAAAACTGTATGTTGGAGGACCTTCCCGTTACAAATAAAAACTCATGTTTGGAGAGGCTTTCTGAGAGGTGTCTAGGAACCTATTTTTCCGAGTACGAAACGAAAAAAAATTTTTTTTTTTTGAATCACTCTAATATACATACATATATATGTATATGTATATACATATATGTATATCATTGAACATGTATAACTCGAACTTACAAGTCAAGTTTCATAAGATTTCCTTCCATAATCTAAAAATCTCTTTTTTTTACATATTTTTAGTGAGGAAAATTCAACAATAATTCTAATTGCTTGGATTTCTATTTTTTGGTGTACATTTTGTTCCTTAAGGTGCTTCCCTGGAGTACAAAAAGTTCGGTTGTACTCGAAATTATTACCATACGGTAGCTATTTGCATACATATCTGACGACTTTCACTTAGTACGCATGCTAAGCGCGTCGTTAGCAAACATTAGGTCTATTATGGAAGCCTTATTTCCCTTTGAAAGGTATTTTATGTGCCATTGTTTAAAATCGTAAGGTTTATTTGACTCAAAAATTCCAGAATGAAGCGACCGCGATGATGTAGGTATACTTCTACAACCATAAACAGTAGACCATGCCTTAAAATCTCCCGTTATATTTTGTTTCTGGTCTCTAGAGGAAAATCTTCAAATTTGCTAATCGTTGCGCTAGGACGAGCATAGCAGCTTACAAAATACATTTCTTATATGTTCGCCCATGGCTTCCTTGGAGCGTGATGTGAAAGTTTGTCCTTTTCAGGACCATATTGCTGCCTTGCCACTTATATCTTTAATCTAAGCGCTTTCTGAACGTTGAGAATATTGTTCGCTTAATTGGGCAACATCCATGTTTTCTTCTAGCACCGTCTGTTTTAGCAGGTATTATGCTGCAGCGCAGTGGTGTCTGAGGCACCATTAATGTGTTATTTTGTTATGTAATTTTTGTTTTTCCACAAATCCAGGCGCTGCTAAAGGATTGCTATGCCGAAGTTGCGTTGGTACTATTCTTTACTTATCATACGACTCATGCTGCAAGACACTCCTGCATCTTCACATTTGACCTATCTTGGCGCACTTTTTCCGATCTTAGCTTATGCGGCAGCTTCTATTGATCCTCTGGAGTAGATCTGGGTCTGGCGGACTAAGTCAAACCTCTCCTGAGCAATATCAACAATGTTTTTGGTCGAAAGTGAGCAATTTTGGCACAAACTTCGCGGCAAACGGACTCATAGCCAAATAACTGGTTACAATCGAATGTAACCACGAGCCAATAGATATGTTAAGTTCTTCAGCGATTCCTCTGATGGTGATTCGACGATTGGCCAATAGTATTTTTTGATTATGAAATTATTATATCGTTCTAGAATTCAACTTTGCTGTAAATTTTCAAATACCTAATTCCAAAAGGTTAATATTATTATATGTGTAAGATTCCAGAAAACGACAAGTGCAAACAAGTTAATATGAAATTTACAAAAAATGGCATTAATTGCAAAAAGGTACTGTCTCCCGATTCTAGTGAAGATTTAACTGGATTTGTTGAAAACCGTTAATATTGGAATTATTCATAATGCTGAGATTAAATCATAGAAAAGAGAAGACTCTACACCAGTTATGCCGACCTAGCGTATACTATAACAATTTTAATTTTAGAAGCTTCCAAAAAAATAAATGGCCAAAAGCTCAATTCATCCTTCCAGCTGCTCTAATGATTCAATTTACCAAAACGTGACACTTCATACAAAATGGCATTTAAATTCATGAAATTGACCTAAAAACCATTGAATAGAAAGGCCATTTTGCCGTTGCGACTTCTTGCTATGTAAAAACTGCGAGGCCCCCCCGCGCATCACAGGCAACACTCTTTCGACCATAAGCCCACAAAGCGCAACACTTTTGTGTTTTCTTTTCAAATTACACAGCATAAGCATAATACAATTTCACCGTCACACCAACGCACCCCTACACCCACTTGCCGTCGCTTGCAAAAGCGTTATATACTCGTACATACATACATATACTTATATCACGTGCATAGTAGTGCACCTCTTGAATAACTCATTCGTGCGCTCATAACGGCTGTTAGCTCGCACATACATACATATAATACTTAGTAGTGGTGAATCCTTGCACTTGTCGTTTTGCAAAAACAATAGCACATCGCGTTGCAAGCAAACAACCAGCTGCAATAAGAACAAAGTGAACAACAACAACACAAAAATATATAGTTGCGACTGCTGCACCGATAAACAATGCGAACTAGCTGCCACTGCAACTCTGCCTCTTTTCCAGCTATTGTTTGTCACCGCTCGTGCATCCTTTCGGTGTGTTTCTACCTCGTCGTTTGAGCTCGCCGGAGCTACATTTCAAATGTTGGTGAGTTGCTGAGCCGACTTTCTTTACACCCGAGGACAGTAATATTGCATAAATATAACGGTTTGGTTCACCAAATGGTTGTTTGAAGTATCACGGATTAATCGAGATAGTTATGGAGTTCCTTTAAGTTATCAGAATACCTATAAAATCTTATTAGAATGTAGTGATATTATTGCAAATAGAATTAATTTTTCGAATTCAAAATTATTAAACATATTACAATTCTGTAACCATTGAAGCATTAACTAGAAAGCAATGAATGGATAAATTCTTGTGTAACCAAACATTTTATATGCTCGAGTCAAAACTTTCAGGAGTTGACAAAACTTCATACTAAGAATGTTGCGAAAGAATTAAAAATTCATTATTCGACGAAAATTATATTAAAATCATCCCCTATATCTGACATGAACTTAACCGAAGAGGCTAAATTGGATATATTGATTTGATCTTCAAAACGTCAACCAGAAGATCGGAATTAATGATATTAGGGATATGAAATTAAGACCAAAGTGTCATGTTCAGCACTAAGTCATTATATATGTAGTAAGATTTGTTAACATAACGAAAATTACTATATGTCTTCTTCTTTATTGGCGTAGACACCTCTTATGAGGTTATACTTAGCCGAGTTTACAACATCGCGCCAGTCGTTTCTCCCTTTTCGCTGCTTGGCGGTAATTGGAGATTCTAAGTGTAGTCAGGTCTTTCTAACCGAGTAGAGGTCTTTCTCTTCATTTGCTTCCTACTCTGAAAGCTGGAGTTTTTTCACCCAATCAGACGACAAGACCTAGACAGCGTAGCCGCTGTATCTTAATCGACTGCGGTATTCACGGTTGCCAATGACCATAATCCTCTGTAGAACCGTTCTCTCGGAAACTCTTAACGCCGACTTATCAGATGTTGTCGGGGATGATGAGTGACTTGTACAAGTAGAATTTGGTTTTTGTTCGTCGAGAGTGGGCTTTACTTCTCAATTGCCTACTTAGTACGAAGTAGCACCTGTTGGCAGGAGTCATTCTGCATTGTGTTTTGAGGCTGACGTTGTTGTTGGTGTTAATGCTATCGACGACTTCGAAGCTAAGACTGTCAACAGTGGGATTTGGGAGTCAGGTCCCGAGTGCGATGGCTGTATGTTTGATGGCAGGAGATATTTCGTCATGCCCTCGTTCACTACTAGACCAATTTGCTTCGCTTATTTGTCCAACCTGGAGAAACCTGGGAGTATCCTTGTCTGAAACCTCGTTCGGTATCGATCAACTCGGCGAGGTGCTTCTCGATCCTAACAGAGCTTTTGGTATTGCTCAACGTCAGCTTACGCAGCCGTATTAGCTTTTCTGAGAAACAAAGTTCAGACAAATTGGCATAAAAGCAGTTCTTTTTGGTGCGGGCAAAAGCAGCTTTGAAATCGACGAAGAGGTGTTGTGTGTCGATCTTCCTTTCACGGGTCTCTTTCAAAATTAGGCGTATGTTGAAAATCTGGTCGATTGTAAATTTTCTAGGTATAAAGCTACACTGATAAGTCTTATTATCAGAAAGAGACTCTCTCCGAATTTTCTCTATTATATTTCACAGATTGACCGTTGTTTCCAGTAAAAAAGTTGGCATTTTCAGTTATGGTGTAATTTTGACCATTTTTATATTTAATATTGTATACCTCAAAGGCACTAGTTGTGCAAAGTTTTGTCCCGTATGGGCGTGGTGGTAGTCTGATTTTGCGCATTATATATATATCAGGGTTAGCCACTTGATGGTCCGATTTTCCCTTCTCCAAACTCGTTGTTATAACATAAAAAAAATTCACAAAATTTAAAAGAGCTATTTTGTTTCGTAATTAACCATTTTACTGAAAGTGGGATTACTTAAATGACTAATTTCTTAATGGTAGCCATTAAAGCTTCTTTTATGAAAAGAATATATCGGACACCAAAATCATAAAAAGATTCTGTAAAAAGGCAGAATAAAATCGGTGTTTTTTTCTTCTTCTACGAACCAAGTTTCCATCAATGAACCGTAAATTTAGAACAACACTGGCTATATGACCTGTAGCACAGTCTTATTGGAACCAACGGTACGAAAAAGCTATTAATCATAGTTCTACTTGTGTAACATTCCCCATTGCTTTTGGAAGAAATATGGGCCATTCATTCGAAAACAACATAGACTTTTTGATGATGTCACTGCGTCTCAACAATGGCTTGTGGACTATCATCGCTCAACAGCGAAAATTTCGTTTATTTGCATACCTACCCATTTAAAGACTTCATCGTTGAAAAAAAATTTGTCGTGAAAGTCAGGATTAGAGGTCAGCTTGTTTCGAACTTATTTATCGAACTTACGTCACGTTTGATGGACGTTCGACTTCAATTCTGACAACAGTTGGATTGTTAAGCCCGCAAACTTAGATCCTTCGACAAAATTAGCCATAAAGTGGTTGGGAACAGCCCGAAGTGTATATTTCGATACTTTACTCCACAGCACCAATAGCGTTTTTGGAGCGCCCTGTACAGCACCTTTGATGATGCGAAACCGATTTATGAATTACCGACTCTGCCTGGAGCATTTGCAAACGTTGTTCCGGAGTAAATCTGTTCTTTAAAATGACAAGCCAAACTGAGTATAAATCAAGTAACAGCTGTCAACAAAACCAACTCCCAAAAAAATTATTACTTCATAGAAAACCACTAAACCAAACTATGACAAATTCCAATCAAAAACTTGTAAATCAAAAAAAGTATGTAAATATTATTTCAAATGAAACCTGGGGAAAAATATTTGAAAACTACAGCTAACTTAATCTCAGTAAAGAGCAAATCAAAAACAATTTTTTTGTTCCCTTATTCAGTTTGACAGATAGGAGTAGGGCGGGGTTTTGAAAACCGAAATATGCCTGAGCGAGTCGCGGCGCTCAAAAACAGTGCCTATGCACTTATATGTATATCGTTCCGTTTGCACCCGTATTAGCCTCTTCCTTACATAGTTTTTGTTATTCGGAAACATGCGCTATTCTGTAAGTATGTAATGAGCACGTTTTTTGCCTTGTTCGCCCATTCTACTGAGTTCCAGCATTGTTTTAGCTGTTGCTTGCGCTCATACTTCAACACGTTATGTAAATATGGCTGTGTGTATTTTGAGTTATGAGTTCATGCGCATTTAGTCCAGTGGCTTTTGTTTGGATGCACTCCAAAAACTGCTCATTCATTTTGTTTTAATGCACACAAATAATACGAATGTATGTATTTAAGGCTTGGTGCAGTTGCTGCCCATGTAAACTTCAGTATTTGAACATTAGTTCGAAACATGTATGTTTGTATGTGCTTCTTTGGAACTATGTCAGTACATGCAAATTTTGTGTGGCATATCCTGGCTGATTCCGACATAGTAGACTGAAAGGCAGCAAACTAATTTGACAATTTAAAAACAAAACGGCGTATTTATTTTGAAATTCTTCTGTTTGTTCCTATTCTTCTTAAGATTTATTTAACTTTAAAATATTATATTTAAATGACTCCATCAAGAGGAAATGATAATTGATTTGCTGAATTTAGATCATAATCCACTACTTTACTCATCTTTGGTTTTTGTCCTCTTATTTTCTTCTTTCCAGTGCATCGAACTGATTTTGTTATTTATTTCTGAATAGCCCCACATTGTTCGACAATACATATGTACAAGCATATCTACTTCTTTATTCAAAACGGACGAACAGACCTTTAGACCTTCGACGGAATCGTTTTTATAATATTATTATGAGACATCGTAATTACTTAGGTAGGCATGGAATCGTGCCATCATGGGCTTAACTAGCGCTGGACTTTATAATTTGGCTATCCCGTTTCATTGTTGCGCTCAAACCATTTGACGCTTTGAACCACTTAAATATATCCAGCCTTTGTGGGCATTCAAAGTTTGGTGCCTGAACGGTTCTAAGTATTTTATGTCGGGCGGACATTCACAGAGGAAGTGGAAACCAGTGAGCTTAAAGCGTTCATGCAGTTGAAGACTACGCTGCAATTATTCTGTGACTTCGACAACGCCATCAATGCCGCCTGGCTTCTATTATACTCGTATTATAACTTTCCGTGGGACAACACAGGTATTAATACTTTCGTTTGGAAGATGTTGGCTAAATTTGGTAGGCGGATAAAAAGAGAGGTCTCACGATCATAGGAGTAAACACTCGCCCCTAAACCGCAGTCCATTTTGAACCGTCGGTATAGACAAAGCTAGTATTCTCCTTCTCTAATAAACCTCTTCTCCATAAGCTTACCCGAAAATGATTACTGAAATGTAACTTTGGGAGAATATAGAATGATTTACTTATATTTAGCTAGTTCAGAATGGCGCTTTGTCTATAATATTTCAGGTTCCAAACTCCTAATTCCTTACTTTGATAGCAGAGCTTGCTGCAATTTTCCGAGTAAACACGTCTATGAACAGTTGATGCAAGAACACATTAAGCGCCTCGGTTGGACATGATTTAATAGTTCCAGTGAACCGTGCACTTGCATCTTTGTATTCCATTTAATTTCCTGATATTATACGGTTTCTTTAATGCTGGCCACCCAACCAGTGCTCCATAATTTAGAATGGTCAAATGATGGCCGTATACATCTTTCTTCTTTTTCTTTATTGGCGTAGGCACCGCTTACCCGATTATAGCCAAGTTAACAACAGCGCGCCAGTCGTTTCTTCCTTTCGCTTCGTGGCGCCATTTGGATATTCCAAGCGAAGCCAGGTCCTTCTCCACCTGGTCCTTCCAATGGAGTGGTTGTCTTCCTCTTCCTCTGCTTCCCCTGGCGGGTACTGCGTCGAATACTTTCAGAGTTGGAGTGTTTTCGTCCATTCGGACAACATGACCTAGCCAGCGTAGCTGCTGTCTTTTAATTCGCTGATATATCTCATACAGCTCATCGTTCCATCGAATGCGATATTCGCCGTGGCTAATGCGCAAAGGACCATAAATCTTTCGCAGAGCTTTTCTCTCGAAAACTCGCAACGTCGTCTCATCAGTTGTTGTCATCCTCCAAGCCTCTACACCAAATAGCAGGACGGGAATTATGGGTGACTTATAAAGTTTGGTTTTTGTTTGTCGAGAGAGGACTTTACTTCTCAATTGCCTACTCAGTCCAAAGTAGCACCTGTTGGCAAGAGTTAACCTGCGTTGGATTTCCAGGCTGACATTGTTGGTGGTGTTTATACTGGTTCCTAAATGAACGAAATTGTCTACATCTTCAAAGTTATGACTGTCAACAGTGACGTGAGAGCCAAGTCGCGAGCGCGACGACTGTTTGTTTGATGACAGGAGATATTTCGTTTTGCCCTGGTTCACTGCCAGACCCATCTGCTTTGCTTCCTTGTCCAGCCTGGAGAAAGCAGACCTAACGACGCGGGTGTTGAGGCCGATGATATCAATATCATCGGCATACGCCAGCAGCTGTACGCTCTTGAAAAATGATGACAAGTGGAGTTGACCAGTAAACTTAAAGCCATCACGCAGTAGAAGGCGACGCCGAAATTAATCTATGGTTTAAGTCCGCAATTCCTGCTAAGTTTTCTTTGGCTGGTTCAATAGGCTATACACGCTTTATTTATTTGGGTTTTTATGTTAATATTCCAATTCAATTTGGTATCGATTTCAACCCCTAGGTATTTTGCCGTGGGGACAGGGAAATTATTTTACCACACTTTTACTCTTCCTTCGTTATTATCTTTGCATTGGAATATTCGACTCATAAAATCGTGGATGCGCACAAAATAGATCTGATCAAATTTGACCCGGACTAACAAAAAAAAAAAAAACGAAATGTATTTTAATATAAATATTTATATTAGTTTGAACCAATTCAAGCACACCAATGCTTAATTCAATTTTTCATAAACTTCTTACGTATATCAGCCATGATTGGGTTGACCTTCAGTGTCTTCAGCAAATTTTACGGTTTCAGCTCATTTTTGGAGTTGACGTCATATTCATAAGCATATTTCATGTAACATTAAGTTTTAATTTTTCGTCGCCTTTTGTACTTCGTTTTTCGTTACAAGTATTTATACGCCAGAATGTGGAGAAGATAATAAGACACCTTAAGTGAAGCTTGAATTTTTTGATTTTATCAGAGTTTCCACCGTAAACATATGTTTTATAAAAATAAATAATGATACAAATAATCAAGATTGCAAATTTTTGGTAATAATATTCGTGTGCATGTTGCCTCTTTCAAATATTATATACATTTTTTATATATCAATTCCATATATTATTCATAATAAAGCGTCCTTTTTATACACTCACTTCCGCGTTCTTAACTTTCATCGCTACCATCAAAAGGCACGTGCTTTTCATCGCGAACACGCTAAACTCTAATCAATAGGCCGAATCATTGATTTTTTTGCCACGTTTCAAATACATCCATCATTCTATACACAGCAATGTAATCGAGAATTCACATTTCACTTCATTCGCTGATTGCCACTTTTCGACATAAACACTCCAATATGTATATGTGTATATACAGTATGCGCCCAAATTGAAACACGAACTTGAATGAACGAACTTATGTCAAAGGGGTAAAGTAATAAGTATTAGCTGTCTTCGATTAGCCGAACGTTGGAGAGTAGCGAATCGAACAAACAATACAACAATACACCCGCTCTCTTGACATTTCTCTTCAGTAAGGTTTTCCATTTCATCGTCAAAAGATATTTATATTTTACTTATATATGCGATCCAACAACTAGTCGAAATTACTAAAATTTACTACCGAAATTGTGAGAAGATATTGGCCTACATCCAACAACAACTTGAAAATGAAAATGATCTGGATTTTCATGGAAAATTCATCTTCAGCGATGAGACTGATTTCTGGCTGAATGGCTTCATGAATAAGAAAAATATGCGTTATTGGTCTGGAAGCAAACCACACGTACTCCATGTGTTACCATTGCATCCCGAAAAAATTACGGTTTGGTGCGGTGGTTCTTCGGTGATGATCAAGACCGGCACATCACTGTCAATGGGAATCGCTACCGCTCAATAATAACCGAATATTTTTGGTCCAAATCGGACGAAACTTGGTTTTCAATAAGTCGATTGTCTTATTCGCTGTGTGGCCTGTGGCTCCGTTATCTCACGAAATGGCCGCCTCGGTCGTGCGATTTGATGCTGTTAAACTATTTCCTGTGGAGCTAGGGCAAGTCGATAATCTATGCCAACAAACCAACCCGGCCTATTTATACTTGAAAAATAAAAGTCGAAAATTGAGTTCAGCGTCAGGACTTCTGCACGCGTGCCCGTGGAGGCGATGCAAAAGAAATGGAGTTCCATACATAATGGCACCGAATGTACTTTCACAGGAGTAAAGAATTTCATTTATATTCCAAACGGTTTCTGTTGTATTTAACTTTTGTAGTGCTCTTATTGAAAACCCAATGTATGATTTAATCGAATCGAAGACTGCCAATACTACATGCGAGTATAGCCAACTACCATATACGATATTTTATCCCACACAATATGTCAGTTTCTTTTCTCCGATATTTTTTGTAAGAAAACATGCCGTTGGTGAACCGCTGCAAAATCACTGCTCAAGAGTAATACTTTTAAAAGATGCCATTAAATCAATTTTTTTCCGTTTCATAGTTGAATGATAAGTTTTGTGTTTTAGTTTTGGCATCCACTGTATACATTTACGTCTATATACGGTTGGTTGAGTATGCTTATAGACTTATTTGTGATTTGTGATTGCCGAATTGTGGCGCTCTACATGATTTTCCATGCTGTGATTTTGGGCGCCAAAGAGTCGAATTCCCCACAGCAAATACACACAACTAAGCAAACACTCCCACTCATCCAATATGGTCACCATCGCTAAGAATTTGATGTGGGGGAACGTGGAAATCAAATATACATATTATAAAAGGTTTGAATGAATCGCTCGACTACAATTTGTGGCTTTTAATTAATGTGTTTAACTGGAGCAACATTTTATAAATAATTGGCAATTATTTCCACGAACTTTTTATTGCATTTTGAACATGCTGCGGAGATTTACTATTCATTGCCAATCGATGCGAAAGAGCTTGAGGCGCAAAAATGTGGAAAATGGGGGAGTTGCCGTTCATTTACGTGCACGCAAAACCTTGAAAAATTCTACCAAATTGATAAGGACACTGCATGTGTTTGGACTTGGAAATTAATCTTGTTGAGGTCATAGATATTTACAATATGAGTAGAGGAGTGTATATGTTATGTACTCTACTACTGTGGCGTATGAAAAATTGACTTGAAGTGAAATATATACAGTTTTATGTGTATAGTTTTGGATATGGTTAGAAAAGAGTTATAAATACTTGTCAATATAAAGTATCGATTAAAAAAAGCCTCAAATTTATGTCGTTTAATCAGCTGTTTAAAGCTCGTAAATAATTCCATTTGCTTATGGCACTTTAAAAATTCTTGAAATTGAATTTCCACAAACAATATTTTTATTTTTAATATATACTAAATATATATATATATAGTATATACGTAAAAAAACAATATATAAGGTCTAGAGAAATAAAATCTATGATTTCCCAATAAATATCATAAAAAACAGATAGTTTTGTGAATACTTGGCTTATAATAACCCTATGGTTTTTGGTGAGATTGGCGGAAAAAAATATACTGCGAGCTGTTAACTTACGCCCAAACTCTTAATTCAGAGGTATACTACCAATAATTCAACCAAGCAGATTCCCAAAAACGATTAGCTTTGGCTAATAGGAAAGGAATTACGTTCTATCAGGTCAACAACTGGCCAAACACATCGTTAGTAAATCGCCATAAGTTCCGGGAGCTTCGATACATTCAACTTATTATTCGAACCTGGCGCCAAGTGATTACTACAATCTGTCAATTCACTATCGAGCCAGTCTAAATACATTGTTGCATTCATTTTTGTTGATACGTAGCTTATTGAAGTTTTTTCTTCATAACAAAAATCAGCCCATACCATTATAGAACCTCCGCCATGTATTAAACGGAGTCAAGTGCGCAGAAGGTTCTGTGTATGGTGCCAATATCTCTTATACCCATATTCTTCTTCTTTACTGGCGTAGACACCGCTTACGCGGTTTTAGCCGAGTTAACGTCAGTGAGTCAGTCGTTTCTTCTTTTCGTTATTTGCCGCCAATTCGAGATACCAAGTGCTGCCAGGCCCTTCTCCACCTAATCTCTCCAACAGAGTGAAGGTCTTCCTCTTTCTCTACTACCATCGGCGGATACTGAATCGAAAAGCTTCTTTCCGGACAACATGACCTACCTAGCGCAGTCGATGTCTCAATGTCGCCGTACTCGCCGTTGTCAATGAACCACAAAACTTCCAATGCCTCCACACAATATAGCAGGATGGGAATGATGAGGGATTTGGAGAGTTTGATCTTTGTTCGTCGGGGGAGGACTTTACTTTTAAATTGCTTCAGTCCAAAGTAGCACCTGTTGGAAAGAGTGATTCTGCTTAGCATTTGAAGGCTGATAATGTCGATTTCGGAAGTTATGACTGTCAACAGTGAGTTGCGAGCCAAGTCGCAAAGGCGATGCTTGTTTGTTTGATGATAGGAGATATATATTTCGTCTTGTTCACAACCAAACCCATACGCTTCGCTTCTTTATCCAAACTGGAAAAAGCAGAACCATCTATCATCATCATTTCTATTTATTTTTGCACCTCGTATTATTTTCTCCAGTAATATGTTGAAGAAGTCGTACGATAGAGAGCCCCTTTGTCTGATGCGTCGCTTAGAACGAACGTTTCGGAAAGGTCCCTCCCGATTCAGAGGGTGAGCTTCAGTTTCACACACTACGCACGATAAGACCTTTCTTGGGATATTAAGGAGGCTTATCCCATGGTAATTGGCGCAAATTGTGGGAGCTTAACTTTTAAAATAATTCAAATTTCGGAAAGGGTTATTCTTAATGAAGCTATCAAAATGTAAAATTTCGTGTTTTTTTTTTTTTGTGAATGTTTCAACTTGAGTATCGTCTTAAACTTGTATTGGAGCCCGGGCTCAAGCTCATAGGCTTGGTACTCTAAAACATGTACTTCAGACTTATAGCAAAAATGTATAAATATTAAATCAATATCAGACATAAAGATTGTTTGCCAAAAGTCTAATTTTTTTTCCGATTTCTTTCAGTGCATGTCAGAAAAAATCGCTTGCTGAACTAAGAGGATGACAGCTGAAGTTATGGCTACAGATACAAATTGGGACCCCGGTAAGTACGAAATACTCGAGATATCTTTTAGTTTATTTTAGATTATTGTGTTCTCATATCCACTCTTCCCATTAACTTCTTCATTTTTAATCATAAGTATCACACTCCAAAAGGATTTTGCATGCACGTAAAGTTTCGTTAACTTTTTCCACCTTCTTTGCACTCTGCACAACCCCTACCCCTTTCTGGTTGTTTCGTGTCATAACATGTTTTTCTTCTCTTCCACGCAAAAACTGAATGCAGCACTATCGAAACTCATAACATCACTGAAGGAGGCGGAAAATCTCTCCAATGACCAGGAAATCGACTTCCTTAAAGCCTTGCTCGAATCAAAGGAGCTCAACGCGCTTGTCAATGTACACACAAAAGTGGCCAAAGTGGGTCGAGACGATCGACTGGCGCCAGTACTCTCCACTTCCGGACAGGTAATATTGTCGCCCAATAACAAGCGCACACACATACTTATGTATATAGATAAAGAAAAATTTCAAATTCACGAAATGCTTCTGCTGCAGATACTGTACGAAGTGCTGGAGCAGTTATCGCAACGCTGCCACCTGAACGAGGAATGCAAAGAGGCCTTTCATTTGTTGCAAGAACCGCATTTACAAGTGAGTTCTGCCAGCTTCATTTTGTTCAGCACTTCTTGCATGATATCACATATGTTTGTATGTGTGTATGTTTTTGTTGTTTCTAGAGCCTTTTATATGCACACGATGCCATTGCGCAGAAGGACTTCTATCCGCATCTGCCGGAAGTACCCATCGAAATGGATGAGGATGAGGAAACAATTAAAATCGTCCAACTGGTGAAGAGCAACGAACCGTTGGTAAGTGAGCCGCTCAACCTGCTATTATTGAAAAAATTTTATATAAAAAAAAACTGAAATTTGCTAAATCATTTCACCCGCATCGCTTCATCACAAGCCACCAAAGATTTCAAACAATAAACGAAATTAACATAGTTTCTTCAGCAATGCATTCGTTTACCAATATCATCGACAATTTTATCGACATTTCATGCAGGCAACGGCCTGTGGCATCAATGCTCCACTCCCACACAATACTCACCGACAAACACATAACCTCACTCAACTCTTTATATCTACACTCTCGCAGTTTAGGGTATCGCGCAGCTTCTCTCTGCTTTCTTTGTTCATCGCTTTTGTTATTGTTAGTGCTATTTGTATTTTTTAACACAATCTTTATTTATTTTCACTGCATAAATTACTCAGTTCATTTGGATCGATTCAACGCCATACACTAAAAGCTATTTTATTGGTCTACGAAAGAGTCGAGAAAGCGTACAAGTAATTTTTAAATTATTTCAAAACTGTTTTGATGATATGTTTTAAAAATAATTTGGGAGGATTGGGAGTTATCACTCATTTAACTCACTCTCTCATAGATTCTAATATCAGACCCTTTTCAATTTTGGGCGCGACTACCGCTGGGCTCTTAATTCCATCTTTTGGAATATTCAAAATTACACATAATTATTTTTTATTGAGATTCGGCTCAAACAGCATAAGACATTAAACTATTATAACGGGTGATCCAAGTAGATGTACTTTTCTCAATAGCCTTTTTTTGACAGATCAAGGGTGAGTTGTGCCAAGCTGTCACATTAGTTTTGTTCAGTATTCTTTGGCATTTTACCCTGGAAAGACTTAGGCTTGATTCATTCAACTTTATTACGAAAATTCACCTTTAGTAAAGAATGTATTTCGAGCGCTTCGCTCAACTTCTGGTCAATATAATGGCCCTACAGAGCGTACTATTCGCAACACCATCAGCCATTTTGAGACCCAGCATTCATTATTGGGCCGAATAGACCATGTCCAGCACGCAGTGAAGAAAATGTAACAGCCGTAGCTGAGAAAAGACACGAAAACCGTAGAAAATCGACCAATTAACATAGCATCGTTCTATGGGCTCTTGAAAAATTAAAAAAAAAACTCGACGTTTTCGAGCCAAATTTCACTCAGCGACTAGGCCCATTTCTGGCTCAATGGATATGTAAACAATAAAAATTTCCACATTTGGGGCGAATGGCAAGCTGAAGAGATTCAAGAGCTGCCATTTCATCCAAAAAAAAACGATTTGGTGTGGTTTGCTCTTCATATTTCTTCAAAAATGATACCGGTGAGAACGTAACCGTCAATGTCGACCTTTATCGCGCCGTAATAACCGACTATTTCATGCCTGAAATAGAAGCTCGTAATCTCAGCGCCATTTGGTTTCAACAAAACCGCGCCACATGCGACACATCGCACCAATCAGTGGATTTATTGAGAGAACACTTCGATTAGCAGATAATTTCACATTTCAGCTGGTCGATAGGTTATCTAAGATCGTGTAATATCACACCGTTAGACTTTTACCTGTGGGGATATGTAAAGTCTAAATTCTATGTAGACATTCCCGCTTCAGTTCAGGTTTTGGAGCAAAACATCACCTGTGTCTTTCGTTACCAGTCGAAATGCTCGAACGAGTCATCGAAAATTGGACTTCACGGATGGACCATCTGAGATGTAATTGCGGCCAACATTTAAAAGAGATAATCTTCAAATAATAAATGGCAAAGAATGTTCTTTCGAATGATAATAAACACTCCCCATTAAATTCGAAGTTTTTGTGTTTTTCCTTTAAAAAAGTAGGGAGCCTCGAAATAGATCGCCCTTTAAATTTACAGAATTTGTAAACTTTGTTCCGGAATAAGTATGTTCATATTTGGGGCCGAAAGTGGGTAAAGTCGATCCATGAACTATCGAAGTCCTCGCATACTCTTCGCAATTTAGCTGCAGAAGCTTTCAAGCTGAAACATTTAAAAATTACTTGTACTCTCAGTAATACAACATATCCTTAAATAAGAAGTATTTGAAGAATTAAAAAAAAAATATCTCTTCATTTCTTAGCTTAATTTTTATACACTAATCGCTGCACCGCTTTCGCCTCTCAAACACAAAATCAATTGTATGGTGTCTTCTACCATTATTTACAAAACAGAACAACAAAACTATTCCCTCAGTCATATACCCACATATGAGTATAATTAACAGTTACACTTGTAAAAAACCCGAACACTTCTCATCATCGCCTTTTCTTGTACAAATCTATGTGTATTCGCAAATATTTTTTCCAAAAAGTATGCTCACTCTCAGTATATTGCTAATGTTGAAACGTTCATCAAAAAGTTTAAATATATACTACTTTTGTGTATTGTAAAAAATGCAAAAACAAAAATATGTGATTTTTTATCGAAATTTGTACTTCGTGTATTTCACACACATTCTCTCTCACTCCAAACCACAGTCAGGAGCACAAAGTGCGGAACCGATTGTTGTAAGTAATTGTCTTTAAGAACAAGTAATGTGTACTTTATGTAATTTAAAACTCCTGCATACACATACTATATGTACATATATCGATGTCTGTTCCTGCTAACTTTTGCTGTATTTTAAACTATTATTATAAACTATTCGAAACACACATATCATACATACATATGAACATACATCCGAGTCGTAGGTGCACCGCCTTCAAAAACATGCATTCAAACAAAAACGGATATTCTAGTTTTGGAGTGCGAAAATGCCTAAATGTCACGTTGAGCCGAATTTAGCAAATAACTTTGTTTGATTTTTTTAGTAAGAAGATTAATATTATAAGCATGTTAAATTCTCGGCTGCGCCGAAACTATAATATGCCCAACAGGTGTATTGCTTATGGCATAAAAGGTTATGAAACCCCTTGTCTTGTCTTGATTTGAACTGATCAGTTAAATGTCAGCTTTGTACTACAGTGCACAGTGGATGAAGTAATTAATATTTTTTTGTTTTGATTTTATAGAAACATTTTATTTTTTAACACTAATCTACAATTTATGATGACAAATTCTTTGTTCGATATTTTTATCCATTGTAAAAATCGCACTACTGAGGTCTACCGACTTAAGCAGCTGCTGTAAAGATCGCGTCAGATCGCGCTCATATTTGGTAAAGTTATTAAGGACAGTCCTATCAACTCACCAGCGGGACTTTTCAATTAACCTGCTACATCCTTCAATAATCAAAATATTTTGGTGAAATGGAGGCATGCAGAACCACACATACATGCTAACGAAAACATCTCCAGTTTCGCTTAAAAATATTCACAGAGCAAAGTTTGCGATTACTCTAAACCTTCGCATCAAATTGACGTCTACGCCAGTTGCTTCGGAATCCCATGTGGGGTTATAGAATGAGTATTTCATTATCACATTCCACATTCGAAGAGTTGAATTAAACCGTGTCACATTGGTTATTTCGTTCGCTGTGCAGTGGTCAGATTTGAACAAGATGCTTGGAGATTGCAGCGATGTCTAGGTTATCTGTGCCGAATTTCGTGAGGATTAATTACATCAAATAAAAAAGTTTTCCTTACAAGGACTTGGGTTGGATCGGTCTGTTTGTAAGGCAAATATAAGCTATTGTGGTCCGATGTCGGCGATTCCAAATGAGCAGGTTCTTTGGGAGAAAGAAAGATGCGCGAAATTTCAGATAGGTTCCACAAAAACTGAGGGACTCCTTCGCGTACACACAGGCAGATATGACTAAATCGAATCAGCTCGACATACTGAACATTTATGTAATTATTTTATGAGGTCTGTGACTTTTCCTTTTGAATGTTACAACCATCGTGACAAACCTAATGTGGGCGGCGTCGAGATTCGTATCTATAATATATTCGGTTAATATATAAGAGAAATTTTTTATTTTTTTAAAAACATCCTTTCATCCACAATTCTCTCGACGCTATCGATATTAACTTGGAAAATACAACTATTCTTTAATTTCACGACCCCAAATTTAGCTTTTTTATACTTAACTGCATGAGTTTTCTATCTACACACTCTCAAACTTCTTTGAAACATTTCCAGTAATCTATAGCTTTTACCATGTCTTACATCTTCTAAAAACAAAACAGATAAAGTATATTCTTTGGTCGATTCCTCGATGCTACTTCATCACTGGGAGTCAGCTATTTCTCGATTAAATGAGATTTAAGGACATCGAAAAAAGGCGATTGGAAAAACAACTACCCTGCCTGTTGAAAAAAATCAATTATTATACTTTCTTTCAAAGGAGGTCTCATCAGTAATTTATTTTCAGTAACCCTTCTTTTGAGAACAGAAAAAAAGGATAATAGCATTGACAGACGGCAGCGTTAATCCAGATTAATTGCATTTTTCGGGATTAATTCAGGAGTTACCACAGCTAACTCCGTTGCTGAAACCAAAAATAACTCTCAAAATTTTAGGGAGTTTGTGAGATTTTCGTTGGCAACATTGTTAAAAATGGCCAATTTTCATCTATTGTGAATGAAATACAAGCAACCCTGACAGCTGTTTATCAAATTCTCAATATAATAATAAAACTTCTATGTTATGATGCAGTTTTAAAAATAATGTGTTGATATGCTTTTGTAATAAAAAATGGTTTGGTAAAAATTGGTCGGCTAACAACCGTAATGTTTACTCCTATCAATTTTCATTGAAAATATTATAAAAAGGACAATGAGCTGTTTATGAGAGTTTCAAACTCGCATAGCTGCCGTCTGTCACCTACAAATTTGGATCTGATTAAGTGCGCAGTTAATCCGGATTAACGCAGCCGTCTGTCAAGGCTATAAGAGTATCCAAAGAATATGATATGAAAATTCGGATACAACTTCAAGCACAATTTAACTAGCCATCTTTTCAATGATTTGATATGCTTTGATTCAATGTGAGCTCATCCGGCAACCCTTTTTGGGTAATACTTTTCTTGGCTTCTTTAAAATATCGGCAATATTAGATGACTAAATTTTACAATCAAACAAAATTACTTGTATTTTATGGATTTGTTCTATATTTTTGGCAGAAACTACCTCCTTGGCTTTCTCTAGTATGTACGGAATTTAGCAAAGCCTTTGAATTGTTAATCGCCGAACAAATTATCCGACAGCAGTGAAATTTATAAATTGAGTTGCAGGTTAGGTCTTAGTAGAAACCAGGAACTTCAATTTTAATGGTTCAGTCTCGAGAAGCGATAAAAACTTTACAAGTATCTGATGCATAACTGTTAAGAACCTAAAGTTTTCAAGGTTCCACTGCACTTCCGCCTTCAGACTGCATGTGCTGCATCTCATCTACATCTTGGCTCTGAACTCAAATCGTTAATTTTACATATTTAATTACAACAATTACTTTATCCACTTAAATTTATTACATTTATTATTATTGCCCCATAAACCAATAAGAACACCATTAGCAATTACACCCGAGGCCAGATGTACATATATACCCACCCACATCCACTACCCGAAAAAGAATTTATTTCAAAAACTCGAGTACATTTACATCTTTCGATGTCGTAATTTATGTGCGTTAAGTATTTTGAAAATTTACACTTACCTAATTTGTTTACACCACGGTGAATTGCTAGTTTTCGTGTTGCAAATATTTTCGAAAACATTTTCAAATCCTAAGCGCATACTCCAGACCAATTTACCTGGCATGCAATTAAATTTTAGGGCGCAACGATAAAAACGGACGAGGAGACGGGAAAGATAATTATAGCGCGCATTATGCACGGCGGCGCCGCCGATCGCTCCGGACTGATACATGTGGGCGATGAGGTGATCGAGGTGAACGGCATAAATGTGGAGGGGAAAACGCCCGGAGATGTGTTAAGTATTTTGGTGAGTTGCGAAGACCGACATATAACGGAACGAATTAGATTTCAAATTATTTCTTTTGTGCAGCAAAACTCTGAGGGCACGATCACCTTCAAATTGGTGCCATCGGATGGCAAGGGCGGCCAGCGTGAGTCCAAGGTGCGTGTACGTGCGCATTTCGACTACAATCCCGAAACAGATCCCTACATACCCTGCAAAGAGGCGGGACTGGCATTTCAACGAGGCGATATTTTGCATATTGTATCACAGGTAAGAACAAATATACGATGGTATTTGTACTGTATCAAAAACAAACTTTTCTCTCACTGCAGGACGACGCCTATTGGTGGCAGGCACGTAAGGAGTCGGAACGCACTGCCCGCGCTGGGCTGATACCCAGTCGTGCGCTGCAAGAGCGGCGCATTATACACGAACGTTCGCAAATGGAGACGAATGATGCCGATTCAAAGAGTGAGTTAGCTTTATGCATTGCACATACCTACAACAATTTATTTATTTAAATGTTCTAACAAAAAATCACCTTTTACTAAACTAAATAACTCGTGAATTCCAAAACTTTTTTTCAATAATATTCACTTTGCATGATCTTGTGTGTGTTTGTGTATGTGGTGCACAACTTACCGCCATTTTCATCATCAACGTCCGCATCATCATCATCCACAAACAATTTGACCACTAAATTCCTTTCGACCAAAAAATCGAAAAACTAAAATCTAACGCATCAACTTCAAATAACCGCCATCAGAGGGCTCTTGCGCTTCCATATGCACCACCCCGCCCGGTACACCCATATTGCATTCTAGCAGTAGCACTTCCTCATGCCGTCAGCCCAAAACTAAAAAGATTATGTACGATTTGACAGAGAACGATGACTTTGATCGTGAAATGATCGCCACCTATGAAGAGGTTGCCAAATTATATCCACGTCCGGGCGTCTACCGTCCAGTTGTGCTGATCGGCGCACCAGGCGTGGGTCGTAATGAGCTGAGGCGTCGCCTGGTAGCGCGCGACCCCGAAAAGTTTCGCAGTCCAGTGCCATGTAAGACATTACTAACTGAAATCGTTTGAGATTTACAAAATTATTTATGTCTTCTATATTTCAACAGACACCACACGTCCAATACGCACCGGCGAGGTCGCAGGACGCGAATACATATTTGTGGCACGTGACAAAATGGAGGCCGATATCGCTGCTGGCAAATTTATCGAACATGGTGAATATAAGGGTCATTTGTATGGCACTTCCGGCGAGAGTGTCAAATCCATTGTGAATGCCGGCTGTGTTTGCGTGCTCAGTCCACATTATCAAGCGATTAAAGCGCTGCGCACGGTACAAACGAAACCGTTTATAATCCATATAAAGCCACCAGAATTTGATGTTTTGAAAAAATCACGCACGGAGTCGCGAGCCAAGTCCACTTTCGACGAGAGTAATGCTCGTGGTTTTACGGTAAGTATAACGGTGAAAAGTGGGAGATTAAATATTACGTGAAAACAGAAAGGAGTTTTTCTTATAGTTTAATTGTAGTACAGTTATTTGCTGAGAAATTTATCTATTATACAAGTATTATACCTAAGTTAGTGTAGAGAACTCCTAGAAAGCTTACTTTGAAATAAATTCCTATCAAAATAATAAGGTGGATAGAACAGCACAGTAGCACCGCACCAGATCCGAGTTCTAAGAAACTGCCAAAATCTTTTTTCTCAATTATAATGCCCACAAGTCATTTCTGCGATGAAAAAGCTTTAATAAAATTTCATTAATTGAAACATTAACCAAAACTAACTCATTATTAAGTAAAAGTATTAATTACCTACAAATATGCCGCAAACATTTTTTTATTTGTCCTCACGGAAATCGAGACAAGCCGATTTTAACGCTAGTTTAACCACTCCTTCTCCCTTTCCAAGTCACTGGTCAATTATTTTTCATTCAATATTTTTTTTTGCCAATTTGTTGCAACCTGCTACGTTTCTTTTATTTTTTCGGGTTTTAAATTTTTTACAACAACAAAAATATATTATGTTAACTGTAGATGAGTTTCCGCCATTATTTTGGAATTTAAAACTAAATAGGTTGGCAACCACTGAATGCCGAACAAAGCTTTTGCTAAAGCTTAGCCAAGTTACAAACCTCTTCAAACAGTTAAGGTAGCAAACAGAATGTTAAGCTTTGAATGAGAACGAAACGAAAAGCATTTTTACACTTTTAACTAAAGCCGTGACTATTTTACCATTTAGGACGAAGAATTCAACGACATGCTTAAATCAGCCGAACGCATCGATTTCCTTTACGGTCACTTCTTCGACGAAGTCATCGTGAACGACGATCTGCTAACGGCTTTCGAACAGCTGATGAATGTAGTGCAACGTTTGGAGAATGAGCCGCTGTGGGCGCCCGCCGCCTGGGTGCAATAAAATGGCTAAACTGGCCGTGGAAACAGAAGGAACAACCAGAAAAAGACAAACACTGCTGATGAATATGCTAAAAACAAATGCCAATAACCAATAACACAAATATAATATACACATACATACATATATACAATAATACATGCATACATGCATACATACATACATACATACACATGCAATAAATACCTAATTTTAATTATTAAAGCAAAAAGTAAAAACTGTTTAATGAATTTGACATAAAAACACCAAAATATATGAAGAAAAAAAAAACATTTTTGAATAGTTTCCGAATATTTTGAATTTTTTAAGCATAAACAAAAATGTATGAAACAAAAGCGGAAGTAAAGATTTCCAGTTGGCGTGGGATGTTTCCAAAACCCCTTCAAAGAAATGTAAGTAGCTGATGAATGCAATAAAGAATGTAGGATATGCGTAACTCATACTTATATAAATATATGTATGTATATACATATATACATAAACTCCACACACAAAAAAATTGTATATTCCAAACTGAAATTACTAATGTACAATATTTAGAAAAAAAATCAACTTCTCCGTGTCTGTACACAATAAAAACATAATTTCAGTGTTGCCAACTGCATCAAAAATCATGTGTATGTAAAGTAATTAAATTAAAAAACAAAACATTGTGCAAAGATCCTACAAAAAAATACTACCGATTTTGAAGTTATCGCTGAATTTTCGTCAATGTAGTTAATGAAATTCTAAATATAAAAATGTAAGTAAAATAATTCTGTTTTGCAAAAAAAATAATAATATATATATATATATATATATATATATTATATTAAATAAATTGTATTACAAATGCATAAAAAACTATAAAATTTTAATCAGAAATATTTTCCTTAAATTTTGTTATAATTTTAGTTCGCTTTTTCTACTTTGAAACTCAACTAGCGCAAGTAAAAAACATTTCTAAGCAGCAAATGTCTTTAATGTCATAATATTTGCTGTCAAACGAATATTTGTTAGTTAAAATATTTTTCTTCACTGCTGAAATGCAAATACATATAGTAAATATATAATTTATATTAGCTATACTTTGAAACTGCCTAAACAATTAATACATTTTTAATATCTAAAAAGATTATATTTAGCACTCTCTCCAGGAATTTAAGTAATGCTATCGCTGTAATTTTGAAAAAATATATTAAAAGCAAAAATTATCAATTTCCAAGTTATGCTATTCATGTCGTATGTCTATGTCCTAAGCCGTTATGTTAACCCTTAAATGCTTGCCTGAATACAGACGACCTTTCCAGCATCCACAATTTTCGAAACCCTTTCCACATACTTATTATAATAATTGTTTATGTATGTATTTTTATCTGCTAATATTTGGAAAATTTGTTATTAAAAGAAATAATTATCTTAAATTTATTGTCATTTTAAATTTTAAAAATTTAAGATAAATTTTTCGAAAATCTTATAAAATATTAGTTCAGCTTAAAATATGTATGTATATAAACATCGCATTCGGGTTATAATAAATGGTTGTATCGCGTTGGGATGCAAAATCTTCGTTGTAAACTTTTATTATAAAAGGTGTTTTTAGACAAGTGGTTCAACGAAAAGGAGGAACGACTGGCGCGTTATTGTAAAATCGGATAGCGCGTAAGCGGTGTCTAAACCAATAAAAAAGTTTTCAAGAATAAATAAAATGCATCTACTTTACTGGTACAGCCAAGAATTCAGCTTTATTATAAAAACAAGGGTTTGCCATTATGTTTGAAAAATGATTTCGGATAAGCGACCGCCCTATTTTCGACCGCTTTTTATAGCAATCATGGTCGTATGTCAGCAATAATGCTCTACACGGTAATGAGGGCACAATAGACCTTAGGTCGCGGTGCAATGCTCATTTATTAATCTAGTCTCAGGTGTCAATCGACTCGGGCTTATCTGCGTAGATAATCGACTTCACATAACCCCACAAAAAGTAATCCAGTGGTATTTAGGAAGGGTGCCTTCTGACAACTCACAACTTTATCGTAAAGCTTAACATTTTTGTTGTTATACATACTCAGAACGTTTTGACATATGACCGCTATTTGCATCTCGACCAAAAAATATAATAGAATTAAACCGCGAACATTTTCGATCGATTTTTAACTTCCGACGGGGATTAACTCAGCAAAAGAGCACCGATGAACTTAATTCAGTATTTGGCGATGAGTTCCATCAAGGGCTAATGTTTATCGCTGGTATTGCGAATGGAAAAATACGATAGCTGTGCTTCGAAACATGTCTATAAAATTGTGAGAGATGAAGAAAATTTACGCGTATGCGCCCGAAAGTAAAGATCAGTCCACTGCTTGGGTGTTTCACGCTCAACCGAATCAAACAAAAGTTGTTTGTACACGAAGCACTTTTAAAGAAATGGTTGCCTGTTTTTTGGAACAACTGGATGAACTATATAGCAACAATACCACTAGAACAAAGCAAAACAGTAAATTCTGAATTATACACGACCATCAACTTGTCATTGTTTTTCAAGAAATTACGGAAACTAAATGCCGCAGACGGATCATTCTTCACCACGACAATACAAACTCTTTTTTTTTTATTTTGAAAGACAATAGAACATGGCTAATGTCTCTAATCCCGAAATATAAAAAGCAAACTACTTAATCGGACGATCTTGGAGGACACGCCATAAGCTCAGGACACGAGAGAAAGTGCTCACCTAAAGTTTCTTTCAATAAATTGATTGTTTCGTTCACATCAACATCCTCCAATTCAGTTTAACATCATGAGCTGTTCCATTTTTGAAGAAATATGGACCTATAAAGAATACCATACATAGACTATTTGCGGATGCGACGAGTTCCCAACAATAGCTTTTGGATTATATCCCTCAAAATGCAACCATTTTTTTTGTAACATACTTATTCAACCAAAAGTCAGCTCGATCGTTGAACAAAATTTTTTTGTGAAAATCGGGATGAGTGGCAACTCGTTTTCGCCCGATCAACCGAATGTACCCGTTTGATGGCGGATGAACTCGTTCGGTCCACAGCAGGAAAAGCCTTTTCGGCCCTCACTGCCTCTTAGGGTAATAAAATAAATGTGGTGCAAAACCGAGCCAAAATTGCTCTAATTATCGACTCGAATGGGCGACTATCTCGATCGTATTTCGAACACAGCGTGCGACGTGTCGTGCGAACCGGAGGAAGTCTTGTCATTATGAAATGGCAATACAAACTGAGTGTAAATCAAATAACAGCTGTAAAAAATACCAACTACGAAACAAGTATTGTCTCATTGAAAACCGCACGTCTAAAAACGCGTGACTTTCGCCTAAAGTCTATTCGAAATTGCAGTCGACACAAGCGAGTTTAATTCGGTTCTATTTTTTATGCGAAATCATAATTGATCTGAATTACAAAAGTAACAGCTGGATTAGGGAACAAAACATAGGGAACAAAAGATAGGGAAAAAAAGAACATCTCAAAGATTTTTCATATTATTCACAAAATATATGTTGAATCCAATCCTCGAAACAATCAATATCGAGAAAAGCCTTCAATGCGCATAGCGATTCACGTTTCATGTCTTCAATAGACTCAAAGCGGTTCCCTAGGAGCGGTCGTTTCAGTTCGCTGAAGCCACACGGAGCTAAATATGGCGAATACAGTGAATGCGGCACGATATTGGTTAAAAATTTATCGAAAACCTCTCGTAGAATCAATGTAATATGGGACAGTGCATAATCTTGGTGCAAAAACCAAGAGTTGGCAGGCCATATTTCGGCCTCTTTTTACGAATAGCCTCGCGCAAACTATGCATAATACTCACTTTTTCTTTGTCACCAGCAGAGGATAGCCGCGAGTCAGAAATGGCACTTGAGTTTGAAATTCCGAGTGTACCACGCCTCGTTAATCAAAGAAAACAGTCGAGATAATCTTGATTTTCGGCCTGCTTTGTCATGACATTCGGTCGACTGATCGCCTATTTCCGGGTCCTAAGCATAGATCCAAGACTCATCAATTGAGTGATTTTGACCCCAATCAGGCTTTCACTTTCATATTTACAACCTCAATCCTAAAATTCTAAATTGCATTTTATATATTTTATTTAAAACTTATTTAAGATTTTAAAGCAGTTGCTTGTCGCTTTTGTAGCAGATAGTTACATAAAATTTTCCAGTTTTTTTTAAGGTCGTCACATCCATTAAAAAAATTTACCAATTTACTGAGAACAAAAATAAAACAAGCGATAATAATGAAAGGAATAATGAAAATTAAAAATAGAGTTTCCAAAAATTTAAGATATGTTACCAAACACTATTCGAACAAATGCAATAATAAAAGTACTACTCTATAAGAATGTGACTATTTATTTCATATGTATAATTATATAAAAACAGCAGATTGTCCAAAGTGTAATAACAAATATATATATTTACAGTGTATATAAGCGTGAAATTATAAACAAATAATCCTTATTATTATCTATTGTAATTAAAATTGAAAATGCATATTATTATATTATAATATAATGAAATGTTATCAATATGAAAATGTTGAAATAAAAAATTTATTAAACAATAAAAACAAAACAACAAAATGTTAAAAAATTGCAGACAAAACATGACAACTGTATGTTCACCACTCAAACAAAAATAAACACATACATATGTACATACTTTAATGCATTATTGTGGCAATATGTTAAAGAACCATACTCTACATAAGTCGAATTTGGTTAATGAAAGCAATTTGAGTTATTTTCGTGTAAGTTTTCGAAACTTTCGTTCGAGAAACTATGGTCACAATTTGCGATAAAGAAAAGAGTTAAAGCAAAGGCAACTTTCCAGAAGTATTCAAAATGTCAAACTTTCGACATCAACTAAATTAACAATTTTCTTCAATTATATGCATACATACATATGTACGATGTTTTTTCAAAAATTATTTATTTATTCATGAATATCTATTTGGTCCCCTTCAAAGTAATCCCCATCCCTTCGAAGCACTTCAAAAAATCATTTTTTTTATCTTCTTCAGTTCCTGCTTCGATGCCGTCTTTATCTCGTCAAGAAAAGCGTAACGTCGTCCTTTCATGGGCCTCTTTAGTTTAGGGAACAAGAAAAAGTCACAGGGGGCCAGATCTGGGGAATACGGTGGCTGCGGCATCATTAGTGTGTTGTTTTTGGCCAAAAAGGCGCGCACAAGCAACGATGTGTGAGCAGGGGCGTTATCGTGGTGCAAAAGCCAATTTTTGTTCTTCCACAAATCCGGATTGCTTCGCGCAAATTACGCATAACTTGCAGGTAATATTCCTTATTGACCGTTCTTCCCTGTGGCAAGAACTCATGATGCACCACGCCCCTGCAATCGAAGAAAACTGTCAGCAAACTGTCGCGATACTTTTTGAACACACCTCGTATGTATATGTACATAGATGGCAAACTCCCGAATACATTTAACGTTAGCGGTTCTATGCTTATGCTACAAGCTCTACTTTTCACGAAGTATTCGCAAAAAATTAATAAATTTGTTTGTCATTACTGGAACTTTAAATAATTGTGAAATTCTTGCAAAGGATGATCCATTTCGAGGTTCCATACTTTTTTAAAGAAAAAACACAGTATCTTCAAATTCAATGGGAATGTTTGTTATCATCCAACATTCTTTGCCATTTATTTAAAGATTATCTCTTTCAACTGTTGGCGCGGCTCAGATGGTCCATCCGTTGAGTCCAATTTTCGATGACTCGTTCAAGCATTTCGACTGGAAACTGGCGAATGACGCGCGTGATGTTTTGCTTCAAACCCGAGGCGAGATTGTTCGTTTAGACTTTAGACCTTAAATATATCCAAGGAAACAGTCTAACGGTGTACTAACACACGATCTTGGTTTCCAATCGATCGGCCAAAACTTGAAATTATCTTCTCACCGAAATGTTCTCTCAAAAAATCCATTTATCGATGCGATGTGTGGGAAGTGGCGCCGTCTTGTTGAAACCAAATGTCGCCGAGATCACGAGCTTCAATTTTAGGTTACATTCTTACCGGCATCATTTTTGAAGAAACATGGACCGATGATTCTACCGGCCCACAAACCACACCAAACCGTTTTATTTTGTAGATGAAATGGCAACTCTTGAATTTCTGCAGGCCGCTCTTCGTCTCAAGCACCAATTTTGCTTTTTTACATACCCATTCAACCAGAAAATCACTGAAAAAAAGTTTTGCTGCAAAACGTCGGATCTTCTTAGCACTTTCCAAGACATCATAGAGCGAAGCGAAGTCGCTTGCGAAAGACTAGCGGCTTTAATTCTTGCAAAACCTATATTTTGTTCTTTCAATTTAAGGTTTTCGACGTTCCATACGTCAGTCCGAGTTGCTACGACCAGCGCCGAATCGACTCTCCAGGGGTCTTCGTGTACACTCTCAGCCATGGCTGCTATATTTTCTTCACTTCTTCTTATCCAATAATGAATGTTGGGTCTCAAGATGGGTGATGGTGTTGTGAATAGGAGCTCAATAGGCCTATTATATTGAACATAAGACACACATTCTTTACAGAACGTGAATTTGCGTTTGTAAAAGTTATTCAGGGCTAAGTCTTTCTATGACAAAAAGTCAAACAATACTGAATAAAAAAAACATGATAGATTGACAATATCTATACTTGGATCACCCGTTACAAATTCTACTTTTCAAACAGTAATGGTCAAAAATTAATAAACTTGTTTCTCATTGCTAAAACATTGAGTAATTGTGAAATATTTGCACTTTCCATCCATATACATAAGTCTAATTTTGCCTTCTACTTCATCGCCACAAATTTAAAAGCAGTCTCTACCCTCCATAACTTACATCAATGGCTATTATTCTTTAAACATACTTACTCGCTTTTTTTTCTAAATCAAACATTGTTGTATTATTTAAGTGTAACATAATATCTAAACTTCTATAGAGAACATACTTAAATAAAGAATGGAACATTTTTGTTAATAAAAAAGTTATGACAATGAATATCAATCTGTTTTATTTGGAATTATTTTTTATAAATATGTATGTTATATCCAATTTCTATTGGAAATACCGACTAATGTGAATGGTGTGTATAATAGTATTTAAGGTTAGAAATGTTATCAAAGCTTGTTCTAAACACCCAGCTAAGCACCATTAATAAATATAGGTATTAGCTCTTTCCAGACAAACATAATTTATCAGAATCACGCACAATCTTCAGGAGCGTTAAATTCATCGCATTTCGGTGGAAATTTATGGTGAAAATGTTATAACTGAGCAAACGTTCCAAAGGTGGTTTGCACGATCTAAAAGTGTTGATTTTGACTTGGAGCACAAGGAACGTCCGGGGCGACCAACCATTTTTGAAGAAGTATGTATTTGTGAAGTATGTACATAAAAAAGAGCTCGCGTAATCTTTGCTAGACACTCAAGCAGCCATTTCAAAACGTTTAAAAGTAACCGGGTAAATTTGAAAGTAAGGGAATAGAGTGAGTATTTTATAGACCATTGAAACTAACATAAACTTGAGTGAGTTAGTTGTCACCTCAAAACGATGCGTAGATCACGTGATTCACGCATTTTTACAAATTAAAAAGCTTTGATCGCGATTAAAAACAAAATTTCAAAGAACAGTCTGGCACTGATAAAACTCTATAAGTAAGTTACTTTGACAGTTTAAGAGAATGAATGAAACATCAGTATATCATTACGAAATGGACTTCAGTAGGCAGTCCCAAACGCTCGAGACACTCGGCTGACAAGGTTATAGTTGAGTTTTGAATTCACATTAAATTACACTGGTCTACATCAAAATTGCCTTCTACCTTGTGGCCTTGTGGTAAGGTGACCCTTACTAACCAAAGATGCTCAATAACACAACGTTTAGAAACTGCTTACTTCCATTATTTTGGAATTAAAATTAAAAACCAAGATAAATCGTGGGTACCACATTTTAGTTGCACAACTTGCTCCACAAATCTGATTAAGTGGCTAAACAAAAAGAAACGTTCATTGCCTTTTGGTGTACCAATGATGTAGAGGGAACCTACCAATTATGCGAATGACTTTTGCTTGACTCCACCCATCCAGCACGGTATATCACGAAAAAAGAAACGAAGCGTAGTATACCCTGACGTAGCCTCTGTATCGCGACCTGTACTACATGGAATCGATTTACCTGTTCCTCGACCTCCCGAAGAATACCAGCAAGATTCTGAAGAAGCGATTAATTCAATGGAAGTTGACTACAATGAGATTACAACCTCACAATCGCCACAGTTTGTGGGTGACAATATTTTTTGTGACGAACCTCATAGAATTTCGCAAGATGAACTCAGCGACCTTATACGAGATTTAAATTTGCCAAAAGATAAAGCGGAATTACTATGATCGAGACTTAAGCAATGAAATGGTTTTTTGGGCAATAAGAGAAATAAAAATTATGTTGAACTTGTTGCAACAGTTGGGTTGCAATATGTCCCTAAAAATTCATTTTCTTCACTCTCATCTTGATTTTTTCCCTTCTAACTGCGGTGATGTAAGTGACTAACATGGTGAACGATTCCACCAAGATATGTCGACAATGGAAAAGAGATACCAGGGCCGATGGGATGCGTCAATGTTAGCGGACTACTGCTGGAATTTGAAAAGAGATACCCCTAACAGTGATTACAAAAGACAAACGAAAAAGAAGAGAAAATCTTAATCAAATACGTTATTTTTTTTTCTAAATTGTAATATTTCTAATTTTATATAAGTAAAAAGCAGTGACAGTTTGAATATGTGCGTTATCGAACATAATCAGACAACCATTCAACCAACCAACCAACCATTTAAATGCCATCTGCTTCTTTCAATTTACAGTTTATAAATCAAGCGCTAATGAAGGTATCGGAATAGAACTTTGAACAAGGACTATCTTTAACCACGCTTTTTAAAAATTCTCCAAATCGTACCATCATGTTTAAAATTTTTCAAACCCCTGATACCGAAAACTGAGCTTTGATGGAAAATATCGGACAGACTTTGAGATATATTAATAAAATTCAGAGAATATAATTGTCTGACAACATTGTGTCCTTGTGCTAAAAATGCATAAAATCGAGCCAAAACAGCTCTCTTATACTTTAGTATTATCAAACTTCCGCTTGACGGTTACCGAAAATATTGGACAATCTGGGAGATCTTAGACCTTAGTCTTGTTTCCATTGCTCAACTACCATATAATGCCTTCGGTTCCTCTTATGGATTTTTTCTCATTAAAATAAGATGAGAATGTTTCTGTTAGCCTTGGATGTAAAAACAGAAAAAAACCTAAATTCGGTTGCACCAAATTTGTAATACCATTCACAAAAAAACAACAGTTTTCATACAAGAACTTCGTTTTTATCACTGAGATTGTGCGATAGGTGTATGCAAAGTTTGGATCACTCTGAACAATTTCTTCGGAGATTATAGCGATGCATAGCATAATGATATTTGCCGAAATTGTGAGAATTAATTAAATTCAATAAAAAAGTTTTCCAGCAGTTGATTGATCTGCTTGTATGGCAGCTATATGCTATATGCTCCCACCACGAATCTCACACCGAATTAGCGCTCCTTTATATGGCCACTGTGGTAAATGCCACAAGGACCTACTCATCTCAGTCCTTGTCCCGTCCATCGCACTTCTTGGACCACGATGATGTCAGCCTTTATTTTCGCGAGGACATCAACCAGCTGGGCAACGGCACCTTCCCAATTAAGGAACCGGACATTACCGGTGCATGCCCTTAAATCGTAAGGGGTCCGATACCGCCAATTCCAAAAAACGAGCAGCTTTTGGCAATATGCAAAATTTCAAATCGATATCTCAAGGAATGACTAGTCCCTTATTTCGCGTATATACAAACGGTCAGACATGCTGACCATTTATACATATATAGTATATGCTTTATATAGTTTATATTTTTATAAGGCCTTCAGTCTTTTGGATGTTATAAACTTCGCGATAAATTGAATGTACCTTATTCGGGGTATGATTATATCTACTTGTAATTACTTTTCCACAGTATTACTAATATAATTAGTATCGTAATTTGAGTTATTTAGAGAAATTGTAATACAAATATGTTGGACTTTACGAATCATATATATATAATATATAATTAAAATCCATTCACATTTTATCTAATAATGAATTTAGAATTTGAAAGCTTTCTTTATTATAGGATATACTGCTAAGGGCAAAAACTAGTAAGACTTTGTTCATAATATTAAAATTCTTAATTTATTTTTTATAATCCATGTCGTCCCCCTCAAACTTAACCCCAAAAAACTTACGAAGGATCAATGCAGTACAGGGTTTGTCCAGAAAGTAACAGGACTGAGTCGATTTGAAAAAATGTATTGAACCAATCGTTACAATTCTTTAAAAACTTTCAAAATAGGCTCCTTCTGCGTCGATGTAGCGCTGCCAGCGCGATTTCCAAGCATTAAAGGCGTCACGGAAGGCATTCTCCGGAATAGTCTTGAGAGCCGAAGTGCATGTTGCTTTGATCCCCTCTTCGTCTCAAAATACTTGCCCCTCATCGGCCTTTTCAGACAATGAAACCAAAAATGTTCGAAGTGGGCCACATCTGGGCTGTAGGGCGGATGCGGAAGCGTTGGCATGCCGGCCGTGGGTAGGTAGCTGTTCACAAGAAAGGCGTAATGAGTCGTGGTGTTTTCGTGGTACAACTTCTAATCGGCTGCGATGTCTTGTCGGACCCGATTGACCCTTCTTTTAAGTTTCTTGAGGACTTCCAAGTAAAACGTGGCGTTGACGCTTTGTCCAGAAGGAACAAATTCATGGTGGACGATGCCTTTGATGCCAGAAAAGACAATGAGCATCGTTTTCACTGTGGATTTGCTCATTCTTCTGGTCTTCATCAGCGTCCTCTCTCCCTCCAAAGAGACCTTTTGCCACCGAAAAACACCATTTCTTGCTAAAGCAACATCTGGGTAAGCCTGCTCGATCATATCAAACGTCTCTGTCGCCGATTTACCGAATTTTTCACAGAATTTAATCGCGTACCTCTGCTCAAACGAACACTCGGCTTGCGCACACGCACAGTACAATTTCAGTGGAAGAAAATCAGTCCTATTACTTTCTGTGCAAACTCTGTATGCGACAATACATTATAGTGGGGCAAAAACCGAGAGTTGTCGGCCCATAATTGCGGCGTCTTTTTAAGAATTCTTCGGCACACCTTTGTCCGGGTCGTAACCATAGAGCCAAGACTCAATACGTTTCGTGAAATCCTGTCGCGACAAACAATTATCGCCGAAAGTTTTGTCCAACATTCTGAACGTTGTCTGTCGCAAAAGAAACAGAACTTTTTAAATATAACTGTTTCTGGTGGCGCCACCTATTGGTGGGTATATGAAATAAAAAGTTTGATCTCTTGTTGACATTTCGTAAAAATTAAGACAATTGGATAACTACAATCGATGTTATCGATCAAAATGTGACAGCAGCTTTTGGTCATCGGTCGTAAAATTCAAAGAGCAAATATTAAATTTTGTTTTAAACTTGGGAAAACGTTTACTGAAACATTTCAAATTACGAAAAAAGTTTATAGTGATCAGTGCCTATCCCGTAGTAATGTGCATGAGTGGTTTAAGCGATTCCAAGAAGGTCGTGAGGACCTCTGTGCTGATTTGCTTTTACGATTCCGAGGGTATTGTACATCGAGAGTTCGTCCCACCTGGCCAAACGATTAATGCTGTGTTTTACCTTGGTGTTATGATGCGTCTTTTGTCACGCATACGTCGTGCTCGACCACAATACCGTGAGGCAGGGTCCTGGCGCCTGTTGCACGATAATGCGTCGTGTCATCGGTCGACGCTTGTCACTGATTTTTTGACAAAAAACTCCATATTAACCATTAATCACTCACCCTACTCAGCTGATCTGGCACCCTGTGATTTTTACCTATTTGGAAAACTTCATTTGCCCATGAAAGGACACTGGTTTCAGGACATTTCAGCTATCCAAAAGGCGACGACCGATATTCTCAAGAGCATTCCGAAAAATGACCTTAAACACTCATTTAAAATGCTAATTGACCGGGCTAAACGCTGCATCGAAGCACAAGGAAACTACTTTAAATAAAAAAATATAACGTTTGAAAAATATTAATTTTTTGCTGTTTTTTTAACAGTCCTGTTTCTTTTGCGACAGACCTTGTAAGTATTTCGCCGTCCTTAAGGGGGGCTTTAGAAGCTTCAAAAAATCGAAATTTTTTTGTTTGCTTAAATCTCTTTAAAAATAATCTAAGAATATGTCCCCAAAGTTATAGATGGGAATTCGAAATATTTTCGAAGCTAGAAGTGAAATAGTGACCGAGCGTCTAGCAGATAGATATCGTGTGGAATGGGGTCAAAGTTTATTATCGTTCGCATTAAATTATCTTCTATTTAAACTAAAAAAAAACTAAGAAAAGCCAAGTTTGAACATATTTTTAAACAACATAAAGTCAAATTTTTCTGGTCAAAACCACCTTTTTTTCAATTTATAAAAAATTTGTAAAATTTTACAATTCTTTTGGAATTTTTTTAGTTTAACTAGAAAATATGTTATTATAAATCTCTTTGAATTTATTGTTTCCGGCAGAAATTGCGAGCTGCATCCTGCCGGCCGTCCGTCAAATGCGCATGCGAGATGCATCGGGCAATTGCTTCCCAAAGGCGGAATATCAAAGATTTCGTATCCAAAAAATTTGTGAATGATGCTTAAATATATAACTATAAACCCTTGAAATTTCGCTTTCTTTCTCTCTCAAAAAAATCCTCAAAATATAGATTTTTTAAGCCTCTAAAGCAGGCTCCCCCTTAATTACTGTAAATTGCAAGAGCATTAAATGTATTATGTTTTTTCCTTTCAAACTCATTTCATTTTGGTTTCAACCGCCTATAAAGTTTTCTTCATAAAAGTTGCTTGTATTTCTTATCGATCTCGGTTCGAACTTATGGCATTCCTAACATTTTTCTTTGGGTATAAAAACATGTATTCAAAATAAAAACAAATTATTTCAAATGACAGATAAAGCTTTTTCTCTCTCTCTCTAGCTATCTCTCAACTTAACTCAGCTGATCGTGGAATAAACTTACTCATATACACATACATATACATATATATAATATTTATAAATAAACATGTACAAACAGCGATGTCTCGCAAAAGCTACTAACAAACTAATTAAGAGCGTACACTCTAGCTAACATAGAGCCAAACAAATTCACCTACCTAATAAATATGTATGTGCCTGTCGCAGCGAGTAAATAATAAAAATTGAGAGCCACGCAATTGAACGGCACAAAAAGTTTAAACAATCTTAGATTGCATTGGCACCACCCAAGTGAGGGAGCCCTCTAAACATTGTCATTCGTTCGCGAGCAAGCAGCGGATTTGGTTAGATCCACTCGGTCAAAATTGAATATTTTCATAAATTACAAAACACCAAGAAATTTGCTTAAATTAAATAAGTATTAAACAACACTTAAGCTTCGAAATTTGTACTGCAACAAACATAAATTGAAAAAATTTGCAACTCAAGATGTCTGATTTCAACTTGAACAGCCTGGAAGAGTGCCTGGAGAAACACATACCGCAAAATGAGCTAAAGGAGGTGAAGCGTATTTTGTACGGCGTCCCCGAACAGTAAGTCGTTGAAAGCAAAACAATAAAAATATCAATTTTCAATTGCGTATAGACTAAGAGACTAATTTGTTTTGAAATCGAACTGGAACAGCTGAGTGCATGCAAACATTAATTATATAACAGTGAATTAGAAAAAATTTATCTGCGACTCTAAATAAATAATACAACCTTTGTCTTATCAGTTAGTAGGGTGTCATAAAAGTTATATTCTCTTGGTATGCTATGTACACAGGCTTATCTGGAGACAACAACTTTATTTTGGTGCATAAATTAGACGTCTGATTTGTAAATGATATGAACATTTTAAGTAATGTGTATACGAATATATTTAAAAAAAATCGTATGTTCATACATATGTTATATTTTATTGATATGTATGTGTATGTTTTGTTTTATAGTTTAATCATTACGCGCGACAAACCCCCAGCGATGTTATGCATACCATGCATAAACTACTAAATATATCTATATAAGTATAAATATAGCTAAAATACCCTTCACAATAGCATTTGCATAGCATAAAAAGTATAAAAGGTATTTTGATCGATCAGTTCGTATTGCAGCCATACTCTGTAGTGATCTTATATCAGCTGAGAAAAGGAAGTCTGCAAAGTTTTAGTTCGATATCTCTATATAAGAAGAAGAAGATTCGCGAATATACAGACGGACAAACAAAGAACCGGACATGGCTAAAACGACTCAGCTCGTCCCGCTGATAGTTTACATATATATGTAGATATCTATTGTAGGTCTCCGACTTTCTGATAGTACTTATGTATATCTGGTTATTACTTTCTGGGTGATTCAAACTTAATGGCAAATTTAATATACCCTGTTCAGGGTATAAACAATTTTAAAGGTAAGGATGGGTATTTGACAAGTGTGACAACTTGCTAATAAACAAGAAAAAATGTTAACTTCGGCTGCACCGAAGCTAAAATACCCTTCACAGGTGCATTTCTTTTAGTAACTATGTGTTCAGTTCATATGGAAGCTATTTGCTATAGTAATCCGATCTCAACAATTTTTTCGGAGAGTACACTGTTGCCTTAAAAAATAATCTATACCAAATTTTGTGAATATATCTCGTCAAATGCAAAAGTTTACCATACAAGAACTTGATTCCGATCGTTCAGTTTGTATGGCAGCTATATGTTACAGTGGTCCGATATCGGCAGTTCCGACAAATGAGCAGCTTCTTGAAGAGAAAATGATGTTGGCAAAATCTCAAAACGATATCTTAAAAACTGAGGGACTAGTTCGTATATATACAGACAGACGGACAGACACACGGACATGGCTAAGTCGACTCAGCTCAACATACTGATCATTTATATATGTATATATTTTATAGGGTCTCCGACCCTTCCTTAAGGGTGCTACAAACTTCGTGACAAACTTAATATACCTTGTTCGGGGTAGAAATATATAGTATATACAACAACAAGCTTTTAACCCTCATCGAGACCCTCGGGTCTGGCCAGGCATATTTTGTTTTTAAATGTTATTTAAATATATTTAGAGTGTAGCAAACGACTTGCGCTTCCAGGTAGCTTCCTAGAATATTATTGTCTATAGAAATCAGAAAAAAAATTCAAAGATATCGCATCGAAAAGGACGAAAAAAGGATATTATAATATTACACCTTAGTGCACCAATGGTGCTTGGCTAGACCCCATATATTTTGTATGAAAATATATGAACTTTGGTATGTTTCTATCACTTCGCACGGTTGATTTATCTGTTTTCATGTTCGCTACATGTCCAAACTGGTTTGTATGTTTATCTAGGTCAAATACTTTAGCCGCTAGAGCGTTTTAAAGGTTAAGAAAAATGTAATTTTTCTCAAAATGTTACATTTTTTGTGAACGCTATTGCCACGCCAAGCGTGAACAAGGCAGTCCATTTGATTTCAACCAAATCGAGAGGTAAGAAATTTCAAAAATGTATCTATATTGTACATATATGAGCGTAAATACAACACGTATTTCCATACAAATGTATGTAAACCCCACTTGGCCTAGCCAAACACCATTGGTCTCGACTAAGTGTATCAGACCTTTGGTCTCGACCAGGGTTAAATAGTATTATGTCAAGCACGCACTACACGCGTACACACAGACATCACAGAAAAAAAAACTAAGTTATACTTATCTAATGTTAAATAAATTTTACCGGTTCCAGGTGGCACTAGAGTTTCTTCTTTCATTTTACCTCTGCAGCTTTATATGATCCCAAAGGGAAGATAGTTTCAATAATACTTTGATGCTGAGGATATATGATAGATTTCCTAAGATTAATCTAGTTATGATAACCTCTAAATAAGCGTTATATTCTTCCAGATGTATTAATGTGTATTGATACAGAAGAAATAGTATACTATATAAACCTTTTTCTGCACCCTTCCCACTTCGGTGCAAGGGCTTCATTTTGTTTAGAGAAAATTGATAAGCACAAAGTTGGTAAGATTAAAGCACAGCAATACCATTCAAATTGATCTAGCTTGGCAGGCCTTTGTCATCTAGGATTTCAGCTTTGTTTCGTTTACATAGATCCGATTGTTATGGCAATGGACTCTCTACGCGGCGCTAATGGAACTCTAGACGAATTTTTACTATAACTGTATCATTTGTGTAAAAGCTCGACGAGCATAATTTATGCATTTCTTTGGTTCAATTGGTAAAAATTTTTTTAGCAGTTGGTTAAATTATGCGGTGTTTGTACGTGTCAACGAAATTTAGCAAATAGAACGCTTTGACTCTAGATAATACATTTAGATTTTATTAACGCCGGTGATCATAGACAATCGTATCGCATAAATGAATGTTTAAACATAAAGAAGCGTTTTAGGACCGACCATCCGAGCACGTAATAAAATAGGTGAACCGAAGCCGATAAAACACGTCAAAAATCAAGGCACTCCAAATTCCTTCCGACCGGCCAAAATGTCAACAAGGAATACTAATTGAGAGTTATGAATTGTTTGCGCGAAGCTATTCAAGAATAATGGGCACAAGTAACAAGTAAAGAAGGGCTAAATTCGGGTGCTACCGAACATTTTATACTCTTGCAACTTGCAAAAATCAAAGCCAGGGAAATACTTTAAGGTGTAAATCCAATTATATAGAGTAAAGAGTTTAAAAAAACTGTTATTAGTTATGGAGGGGCTAGGCCAAATTTTCGCTCGAATTTATCTATTTTGAGCACAAAGGTGCACTGTTCTGAGTAAAGTACGCTCTCTTATTTTCATTGGGATAACTCACATATTGGCCGATATAATCGGTAAAAAGTCACCCGGAAGTTCGAAAATCATTATTTTAAGTATATGGGGGCTAAGGGAAGTATTGGTTCAACCCGTTTTTGATTTACAGACATACCATGGTAAGAGAAGGTTATCCCTTAATTTCAGTTATATATATCACACACGGGGTCTAAATATTCGGTACCTAGGGGCTTCAACAGTTTTTCTTGGATTTAAACAAATTTCGGTCATAAGGTGGCCCACGCCAAAAACATTATTTGTGCAAAGTTTTATCCCGTTACATTAATTGCTTATTGATGTGTTTTACTGGAAACTGAACGAATCTAGTGGAATTTAAAATGGTGCTACATGGAAAGTAGTCGTGGTTATTGTCCGATTTCGTTCGCTTTCACAATGTAACTCAAAAATGTAAGAAGAATAACATGTACTAAATTTTGTAGAAATCGTTTGGTCGGATCCCGAGATATAGGATTTCACAAAAAAGTGGGCGGCGCCACATCCATCTCCCAATTTTCACACCAGCTCCCATAAAGCTCTCTCATACCATCTCTGTGGTAAAATTTAATGTCTCTGGCGTATTTAGTTATTGATTTATCGCGCTTTTAGTAGTTTTGACCGTACCGTTATATCGGGAGTGAGCGACGTTATCCCCTGATTTCATACTTTTTCACACTGTCTTATAAGATTTGTACTCAGCGAATTTAGTTGTTGTAGCTTAAGTGGCTTAGGAGATATGTATGTACATTAAACTTTTTAAAGGACTGGGCCACGCCCACTTTGTACAACCACTAGCTGAACATAACTATAATACTCTGTAGCAACTGGTTGCAAGAGTATAAAAAGAGAGCGGACCTATGAACCGACAAATCTTAGTTTTTGAAATACTATAATGCACCATCGCCCACTGCATTGACTCTTCGTGAGTTTTTCGCCAAATTTTCAACCCATAAACAAGTAGCGCCGCAACCACATTGGATTTAGCTCTGTGTGACTTCTGGCTGTTCAGCAAACCCTGAACGAACGCTTCGGGGAAACCGTTTTATTCACTCCGCGCATTGAAGGCAATTCGGGAATTTACTTTAACAACTGTTTCAAGGATTTGAAAAACTTTTGCACTAGTGTATTGGAGCCAAGGGGGTCTACTTTGAGAGGACGACATAGATTTTGAATAATAAAATAAGAATTTTAAAATTATGGACAAAGTGTTACTATTTTTTGCTCATAGTAGTATACTAATGTTGTCGGGAAGAAAGGGAAGATCTTCCTAACGCAGACGCCTATTTCATGTCTTTTAACCCGCTAAGATCACCACTCAATACTTAAAACATCGTTTCTAAAAAACAGTCCCTCTTGGGCTAATACCGGCTTTTAATGTTGCTACGTGCTGTCAGAGTTATAGAGATAGACCAGAAAATAGAGTTCGAAATATAAAAATACAACACATTATCGAAATATGAATTACTTACGAAAAATTATATTTGATTATTAGTTAGAACTAAACCTCTCACTTCTGTTTTTGCCTTATTCTTTTTACCTTTGTGATAGTTGACTGAGTCCAGGTGATTAAAATTTTAAGAAGATTATCAGATCCAATAAACATTCCTTATTAGACACTGAGCTCTGGAGAAGTCTATTATATTCACAGACGACAATGTCTAAACGTATTGGAATTAAATACCCTTAGACTTATTTTTATATTCCAAATTCTGCAGCTTATCGCTGCTCTGTGAACCCAAAATCAATGGTTAACTTAATTTTAAACGACTTATGAAAAAGAAAACTTCGTACATTCTGAACTATTATAAAAAATTTATTTATATACAAATGTATACATGTAACTTTTTATTTGTTTGTTTTGTAACAGTGATGTTTTGGAACTGCCAGCGTCTGCGACCGCCTTAGCTGCTGACAATGACTTTGAGATCCAGGGCTATCGCATTTCAGCACAGAAAGAGCACATACGAAAGCCCCGCATCGTGCGAGTCGGCGCTATACAGAACTCTATTGTACTGCCCACCACCGCTCCAGTGGACAAACAACGCGAAGCCATCTGGAATAAAATACGGATTATAATCAAAGCTGCTGCGGCGGCGGAAGTTAATATTATATGCATGCAGGAGGCGTGGAGTAAGTTCCAAAAGAAAAACGTTTACATATATACATATATAAAAATTAGACTGTACCATTTGTTTTCTCCATACCTAGCAATGCCATTTGCCTTTTGCACACGCGAAAAGTTTCCCTGGTGCGAGTTCGCCGAAGAGGCTGAGAACGGTCCGACAACAAAAATGCTGCAAGACCTCGCCAAAGCCTACAATATGGTCATTCTGTCGTCAGTGCTCGAGCGTGATACGGCGCATGGCGATACTATCTGGAATACAACGGTCGTGATATCCAATCGTGGACGTTACCTCGGCAAACATCGTAAAAATCACATTCCACGTGTTGGTGACTTCAACGAATCAACTTACTATATGGAAGGTAACACCGGTCATCCAGTATTCGAGACAGACTTTGGCAAGATAGCTATAAATATCTGCTATGGACGCCATCATCCACAAAACTGGATGATGTTCGGTTTGAACGGTGCCGAAATTGTATTTAATCCATCGGCCACCGTAGGTGCACTGAGCGAACCACTCTGGGGAATTGAAGCGCGGAATGCAGCTATCGCAAATAGTTATTTCACAGTCGCAATAAATCGTGTGGGTAGCGAGGAGTTTCCCAATGAATATACTTCCGGCGATGGCAAGAAGGCGCATAAAGTATTCGGACCCTTTTACGGTTCGTCTTATGTAGCGGCACCGAATGGTGCACGAACCCCGGGCTTATCACGGCATCGTGATGGCCTACTTGTGACCGAGCTAGATTTGAATTTGTGCAGACAGGTGAAAGATTTCTGGAACTTCCCAATGACACAGCGTCTACCGTTGTATGCTGAATCTTTTAAACGAGCCTCTGAACTTGATTTCAAGCCCCAAGTGATAAGGGAGTAACAGAAGAAGGCTGCATGTGATTAACTAATATGTGTTCCTTATAAAATAAATATACTTTTGTAATAAAAACCGATATTGTAGTTGTTTCTCGGGAGAATGATCTTCTTTAATGGCGTAGACACCACTTACGCAGTTATAGCCGAGTTAACAACAGCGCGTCAATCGTTTCTTCTTTTAGCTACGTGGCGCCAATTGGATATTCCAAGCGTAGCCAGGTCCTTGTCCACCTGGTCCTTTCAACGGAGTGGAGGTCTTCCTCCTCCTCTGCTTCCCCTGGCGGGTTTTGTGTTGAATACTTTCAGAGCTGGAGTGTTTTCATCCATATGGGCGACATGACCTAGTCAGCGTAGCCGCTGTCTCTTAATTCGTCGTATAATTCGTTCCAACAAATGCGATATTGGCCGTTGCCAATGCGCAAAGGACCATAAATTTTCCGCAGAACTTCTCTCCCGAAAACTCGAAACGGCGACTCATCAGACGCACCCTGCACCATATAGCAGGACGGGAATAATGAATGACTTATAGAATTAGTTCTGCTAAAATAGACTTTACTTCTCAATTGCTACTTAGTCCGAAATAATGGGGGAGTGGACTATATATATATTATGAATGGATAAAAGATATGATACCCATAAGACTAGGTGAGGAGTACTTGGCAGTGCTAAAATGACACTAGAACTTTCTAATGAAGGACCTGTATAATGGACTTTACTTATCTCTATAATCGAGTCTCAATAATTATTTATATTGATAGTTGCTCTTCATGTCTCTCAAGGCTTTTACTTTTGACAGACATATTTCGCTTCGGACTCATTTCATTTCAGAGTAATATAAAGACAATTAACAATTTCATTTTGCAATATACTCGTAAAATGCTTTATTGTAAATATTACATCGAGTTATCTATATATCTACGGCATAGTAACCTTCTAAACGTTTGGCCTCCCGTATACCGGTTTCCACTGCACCATGCACTGTACCGAAATAGCAATCGTGTGTAGCTTCGCCGGCGAACTGTACTACCGGCTTAACGGCTAGAGCGCCTTTAAGAGGAGTGATCACACGATAGGTTGGGGCCGGCCCCAGCATAGTTATTGGTTGTGCCAACTCTGCCGGCGATGTGGACAACTCTTCTGTTTTGAGTGAACGAAATGAAAATGAACCATTGAAATTTATGTTGGTATCCCATGTGCTTCTAGCCAAATCTACAACATTACTTATTTTCCATTGTGGTAGAAAACGTCTCAGCAAGTATAAACAACCGTCAATCACATCAAAATCTGGCATTGTTTCAACGAGTGGTATATTTGAGCCGACCAACCAACCGACCAATGTGCATGGTTGCCTGGGTACTCTGTAGAAGCCGTAAATATCTTCCAACCATGCGCGTTGGCTGTCACGTATCTCCGCAGCGTCTTCTTCACGCCAAAGCATTGCCAAACCGGTCCATTGACTACTCCAAAATGGCGCGGGAAATTCTAGATATATTTTCATAATACTACCGTAACCGAGCCCTTCGATGGCATTAAGCTTCGATATTGGCAATTCAGGAGTGAACATTTGATTTACTCTGCTTTTCAGTACACCCAATGACACAGTCACTATAACATGATCGACGAGGAAAATGGCACTTGTGTTCTCACAAGTCACCTCGACTTTGAAGTCATGCCGGTTCCATATGATCTCTTTCACGCGTATACCGAATAGAATTTTGTCTTCGAGTATGCCCAAATCATTTCCAAGCTCATCGGCTCCCATTAGTGTGCGAAGAAAGTGCAGAAAACCTTCTTCAAAATGCAATAAGTAATCGCCATCGCAGGTTTTATAACTTTGAAAACCCCGCCCAGACATTTCATCAAGTCCCGCTGATGTTTCCGATCGTTCAATTTTCGCGAAATTCTCGAAAAACTCTTTTGCGATTACTTCATTGATATTCCTATATTCATCACGGTGTAATATTTTAAAGAAATTCCTGAAAAGATATTCACCGAGCGTACCTTCAAATGTCGGTAATTCCTCGTCACGTTTGGCAAATATTTGTGCCAATATAGTTTTCAATTGTTGCACCACATTACTCGGCACAACCTCGCCATCAGACCGTATGCAATCGAAGTTCGTGTAGATATAACTTGAGGAACGCAGCATATTTTTACCATCAACCATTTGGAAGACAATATTACCTTTTTCACCATGGCACCAATGTGCACCCATTTCAACAATATTGTGACTAAATTGTTTTGTATAAATCCGTCCACCGATCCGATTTTCCGCCTCAATTATGGTCACACACTTGAAACCCTTTTTCAACAACGACACCGCACAGGCGATACCGGCCGCACCGGCGCCGACAATAAGAAACTTGGGTTCCCCTGCGATATTCTGTGATCCTTCCTTGAAACTAGTTGAATGCACGAAGGACTCACTACTGACGGACGTTAAACTGACGTCTAAACTGGAATCACTCTTCTGTGCCGGTAATAAACACATTTCAAATGCAAAGCCAAAGAAAAGAAAACACAAAATAGAATTTTTCATTAACAAATTTAAAAATTTGTCTAGGAAAATATTGAAAACATTTCAAGGAATCAAAACAGATCTTAAAATGTAGAATGTCATGTAAATTTAAAGCATATTTGAGCATGCAAAGAGTGGAATACTCTAAATTTAAAAAAGCAATAAGTAGCACTTAAGCCTTTTCGTACTGAAACCGTAAGAATATCTAAGATTTTCAACAATTTTCTTTTTAATTAATATCGATGAAACAAATACACGTAATTCAAAGTTTTTTAAATTAACCCTGTTCCGTCCAACATCAGGATGTGCTTAGGCCCTTGACAAAGAAACACTTTATGCATTAGCGGTCTTCGCTCACATTTAAAAAAAATTACCCTGGTTGTTCCAACACCGGGACTTATAAAGAGATGCGAAATATTAAATGATTTTCCATTTCTTTCTCTTTTTAGTGATCTTTTTTCGCTTGAACAATACTACATATGGTAACACTTATTATTTGTTGTCAATGCATTATTTTTGTTGAGGTTACTTGTTATCGGATTTGAGTATATTTAATTTTTTAAATTATGATATAGCTCCGGAGTTTGATTAGAAACTATGACAACGTCATTTCCAAAAATTAGTAGCTCAAAAAAAGCTACTACCCGAGAAAATAATCCAGAGGCGTTAAATCGCGTGATCTTGGCGGCCATTAGACTGAGCCATATCTCGAAATTAACGAGCAAACAAAATTTGCACGCAATATACCCATTTTAAAATTGATGCGGGGCACCCTCTTGTTGGAAATAGAGAGCGTTCGCGTCGATTTCACCAAATTACGAGGGAAAAGGCCCATCAACATCGTGTTATAACAATCACTGTTGATTGTAACGGAAATTTCTACCTTACTTTCAAATAAATATGACGCGATGATGCCGCCATACCACAATTCGCACCAAACAGTCAAGTTTTGGGGATGCAATTGCATTTCCTGAACCACACGAGGTTTTTAACTCACCCTAATAGGGACAATTTTGTTTGCAGGCGAAGCTATTACGCCAGAATTGGGCCTCATCTGAGGTGATGATTAGACGATGATTGTGAATTTGCGAATTTTTCGAGAATGTGAGTTTGCAATATACTAATGTTGGACTGTTACCAATTGCTGTCATACAACCGACTGATCAAATTCAAGCATTTGTATAGAAAACTCTTTAATTTGTCAAAGAGTCTTCACCCAATTTAACAAATATTATTATCCATGACATCGCTACAATCTTTCAACAAGTTGTTCGTATCGCTTGACTGTAGCAAACTCAAGTCCTCTCTTATTTGACAAAGGTATCTTCACGAAATTATAACCCAAGAACCATTATAATCTCCAAATATGTTTTATTATTTTTCAGACCACAATAGGATATAGGTACCATACAAACCGAATGATCAAAAACAAGTTCTTGCATGGAATACACCCTGATCAAGGATATATTAAGGGATCATCTGAGTGTGAAATATTTGGAAAATCGATTTTTTGTTGCATTATCGGGTATTATACACTGTAATAAAAATTTTCTTAAATTTTGAAATCGAAATTTTAATTATTACGGTCGCTACAGCGTTTCGTGTAGAAAGGCAAAATAGTGGAGAACATAGCGACTACAATCTTTAAACGCGTTTTTCTTAGAATGTTGCTTTTTCAAACGGTTTCCACTTCCAAGAAAGTGTTTCGAAGATATGTAGTTTCAATTTCGAGAGAACATTTTTACCGTCATTCTCTATCGCGCTATGGAAGTCTGTTTTTTGAAATCGTTCTATTTTTTTCTACGAAAAACTGTCGAAAAAAGGGCCAAATTGAATAATTTTTGTTCAAAACGCCATTTTGTCCCATTTTCAAAATAAGTGTATTGAGGATTACTTTGAGAGAGACATAGATTTTGAAGAATAAATTAAGAATTGTAAAACTATTAACAAAGTCTTACTATTTTTTGCTCATAGTAATATATACTTTACGAAGTCTCCGTTATTTCTTCTTCCAACATTCTGAACGTTTCAGCACCAGAAATCTGATTCCTCATACCAAATTTAATGCAATTTTTTTTAATAATTTTACTTATCGTAAAAATCGCTGAATTCACTTAATGTACTTCAGAAAGACAAGCGTATACTAAACACTAAAGGTAATCTTTAGATATGACATTTGGCACACAAACAATCATACCAACATAAAAAAATACTTCGACGAATAGGTTTTCGAGCGAAATTTAAATTAAAAGTCTTACTATTTTTTGTTCACAGTAGTATATAAATGAACAGCATGACGAGCTGAATCGATTTAGACATGCAGGCCTGCATGCAGGGCGATCTAGACCGCCGACATTAGAGCACTATAATACAAATTGAACGATCGGACTAAAGTGCTTGTATGGAAAGCCTTTTCATTTGACGAAATATCTTCAAGCAATTGCATGAGAATAAATTATTTGAAGCAATGAAGCAATCACCGAATAAATTGTTCAAATGAGACCACTGCAGCAATAGCTGCCTAACCAATCAATGTTCTTGTAAGAAATATTTTATGTATCTGTGTATTGGTGAGAGGTATTTTAGCTTCGGTGCAACCGAAGTTAAGGTTTTCTCTTCTTTAAAGTAGGGCTTAAGGGGGTGTCAATGTAAAAATAAATTTTTTTGCGAATTTATTTCTTAAGTTTTTTTGTAATATTTTTTATTTATTGGATCTGCTTTTTGTTTTGAAAGCCTAACAATAAGTTATGAAATTTTAAATCTATTCAAAACTAGACAAGCTCAAGCAAGTGATTGAGCTTTTTTGGTAATACATTGCTCTTTAGTACGCAAGCATATCTCTTCTTTTTAGGCGTGTTTGATCGCAGAAATGTACTAAAGAATTAGCCAATTGCTTTGGGTGATCTCGGAGTTTAGATATATGTATATTCCATTCTGCTGTTCCTACTTCTTTCTTTACCATAGGAATAGCAAGATCTTTATAGATATTTTCATTCCGCATAAGCCATGGTGAGCAAGTAATTGTTCTAAGCATTTTTGATCGGAACCTTTGTATTATATCAATATTAGATGCACAAGTCATACCCTACAGTTGAATGCCATAGATCCAAATCGGCTTATGACTGCATTATATTAAGAAAACACTTTGTTGTCTAGGCCAAGTTTAGAGTTTTTATTTAAAAGCCAAATTAAACTTCTAGCTCTTATCTTCATGCAATTTATTTTACTCGCTATATGTTTTCTCTGCGTAAGTCTTATATCTAGGTGAATACCAAGATAAGTTACTTCATTCGTTTGGTGTACTAGAACATTGTTTATTTTAACTGTCCGACACGTTTCTGGTCTTAGCGAGAAAGTAGCGTGCTTGCATTTATTCGCCATGCTTACATTTATACACCATTCTCCGACAGAACTTAAGTGCTCCGCTAATATTCTTGATGTTATTATGTGGCTCACTAAAGCTGTGTCATCCGCAAAAGTTGATGTTAATACATTATTAGCTGTTGGAAGATCTGCTGTATGTATGATGTATAGAGTTGGGACTAAAACACTGCACTGTGGTACACCAGCCCTTATCTGTCGTTCATCAGATATGAAATCTTCCCCTTTTACCATAAATTCCTCAATAAAATACATGTACGCTCAATAAAGTACAAAAGGTTTGAATAAAATTACTCAATCCAAATTTAAGAAATAAGTTCGCAAAAAGGTCTTTTTTACCTTGAAACCTTGAACCCCCTCCCTTTATTTTTAAGCGGCGTTGCCAACTGTTTGGAAATTTTAAAACAATATTGGTATTGGTGTTTTCAGCAAATATTTGTGTTTTATTAATTTCATAAAATGTAGGCTAAATCTGTAGAACTTGTCTGAGCAGAAGTAAACGCTGCTGAGAAATATAAATTTGGAATTTAATTCCGCGCGATAATTCTCCAGTATAATATACACAGGAGCTAATTTCACTTATTCTAAGTTATTCTCATTAAGGTTTGTACAATATTATATTGTTATGCATTAAAAAGTTACATTAGTTTGCAAACATTACAATTCTCAGTAGTTAAAATTAATATGGATTGTTTAACAATCAAGCTCAATATTGTTTCTTTAAAATTTATTACGTGACTTTATATAATTATATAAGAATATCAACCATTGTTTGTGTTTTAATTTTGTACGTACGTAAACAAATATAGATTATTATACTTTTGTGAATATAGCAAAATTGTTGACTGTTACATTTTTTATTTTATTTTTTTTGGATTTTTTTAATTTTATATTAGTTTTTATTATCATTATTTTTTTAAATATTTTTTTTTTTGTTAATAATCTTGTAAATTGCATGGCAACCATTATTATAAATTTTAATAACCGAATACGAAATGAAAAATAATAAAATCGATGAAAAGGCAATGAATACGTGACGCCCAAAAATCACAAGAAGAACGCCTGCGAGTATGCTAAGCGAAAGCACAATGCTTCACAAAGCAATCTTAAACAATTCTATGAGTGGTTTTATGGTTTTCCGAGCGTTGCATCACCGCTACCACTACTATTTTTTACAAAGAAATAAAGAGATTTTAACTTCGAAAATTAAGCGAAGACTAGTGCTGACTTTACTGTTACAATAGTTGCAGTTAAATAATTACCGACTGATTTATTTTAGTTTTCTTAGTTGACTGGAAGTTAAGCAGGTAGTGTCTTTAATAGAATACAATTCTCTGTATATTTACTTGAGGATAGTAATGGAAATTTGTCGATTTATGTCTTTCAATATGCATATTCGGGACTCTGAATGCCTGCAACAGTGACTAACGTGAGACAAAATTATCCAACACGTGTCACTACTAGCATCCAAAGTCCTAAAACTGTTATAACTGTGCTCTTGGTTCTTTTCTGCCATTTCGTGGCATGCCGTAGAAATCCGCCAAGCGCTTCGCCTCGCGCCAACCCGCCTCCACAGCGCCATGCACGGTGGAGTAGTAGTGATCACTGGTCGCTTCACCGGCGAACTGCACGATCGGTTTATCACAACGTGTTTGTGGATAGAGTGGATTCGCATTCGACTCGCCGCCGTTACTTAGTGGCGGACTCGTTACGACCGTGAGTGGTTGCGCCAATTCGCGTGCGCTGGTGCCGATCTCTTCGGTGTTCATGGAACGAAATGAGTAAGAGCCACGGAAGTTAGCATTCGTATACCAGGCTGAAGTTCTAAAGCTACTTGGGTTGGGTATATCCCATTGCAAGAACTTGCGGAAGAGATACATGCAACCGTCAAGCACTTCATCTTCGGGTAATGTCTCCATGTGACGTCCGTTGGCACCAATAATCCAACCGCTTAAAATTTTTGGCTGATAGCTAACACAGTAAAAACCGAAGACATCTTCTAGCCAAGCGCGTGAAGTGCCACGTATTTCGTTGATGTCTTCCTCGCGCCACAGCATTGTAAAACCAGTCCAGTCGTCAGGCCAAAACTTTTCGGGGAATTCCACAAAGATCTTATTTACCGTGCCAAAAGCCAGTCCATCGATGGCACGTTGCTTCTCCACAGGCAATTTCGGTTCGAAAAGTGTTATTTGTTGTTCCTTGAGTACACCCAGCGATGTAGTGAGTATCACGTGATCAGCAATGATCTCCTCACCATCGTCACACTTCACATCCACACCGTAATCATTGCGGCGCCAGTGAATTTGTGTCACGCGTTTGCCCAACAACACGCGCTTCTCCAGTACGCCCAATTCATTGTCCAACTCACGCGCTTTCGTCACCAAACGTAAGAATTCAATGAATCCCTTATCCTTCCAGTTGAGTAGTATGTCACCCTCACATTCCCAATATTCCAAATAGCCACGTCCAGACACCTCATCTAACGTGTCCGAGGCTTCAACTGAGTTCTCGAATTTTTGATAATTTTCAAAGAACTCTTTAGCTATCGCCATATCGATATCGGAATTTTCGGGTCTACGCAAAGCCTCGTAGAATTTATTTGTTAAATAGCTACCCAGCGAACCGTTGCAGTTCCGCAGTTCCATTTGACGTGTCACTAAACTATCGTTGACTATATCCTTCAGCCGTTGACTCACACTTTCGGGCACAACCTCTCGATTTGAGCGTATACACTGGTAATTTTCATAGACGTCGCCCGTCGATTCGAGCAAATTATGTTTGTTGGCCAGCTCAAAGATAATATTGTCTTTTTCACCGTGGCACCACTGTGCGCCCAAGTCTATGACATTCTCGCCGAACGGAATAGTATGCACACGCCCGCCAATCCGAGGCTCAGCCTCCAGTAGTAGTACATTTTGAAAGCCATAGTCGAGCAGTCGTACAGCACAGGAAATTCCAGAGACGCCTGCGCCTATGATAACAATTCTCGGACCCGTACTACTCGTCATTACCTAACTGTGGAGTGCTCTTCGAATGTTCGCAATCAGGTTGTGTTAAAATGTCTGAAATGAAATAAGGTATGGAAAATAAGTAATTTAAAAAACTCATCGGTTAATAAAATACATTTAATAATTATTTTAAATTTTTTGTTGTTTTTTTAATCCCGAAATGAATTATCGCTTTGATAAAAGTTGGTTGATAAGTTAACACTTTCTTGAAATTTCAAAAAAAATGTCTCCGGCAGTTGTGATACCACCAGGACCAATATTTCCTCCCTGAACCACCCCGTCCTTCTGCTGAAGTGCATCAGTACATGTAGTATTAATTTTGCAATCACTGAAACGTCATCCAGAAACCGAGCGATAGTTGCAATTCTTTTTCTGTACAGAGACTTGCATTCGCATATAAGATGTTTTACCGTCTTCTCATCTTTTACCTCCTGACAGCGTAAACAATATTCTTTGCATGGTACACTTAGTATGCTGGCATGTCTGCCAATCAGACAGTGACTTGTTAGCACCCGTACTAGAGTTCTTATGTCATTCTTTTCCAATTTTAACAGTCGGCATGTTCGGCCGTTTGCTTGTTGCGCAAGTTAGGGATTGTTACCACCGAGACTCGGCTATACATCTATAAGTGGTCAGAAGCATGTAAATACCTTCTTTTTCGGAGTCTAATTCTAGGCTGGTGTCTGTTCTGGCTGGTTCAACTGCTTCACAGTTACCAAGCGTATCACTATGCTCTGGAACCCATTGGAGGTTTATCGAGAAATATGTTGTTAGATCCACTAAGAGGTCGAGGTATTCTTTCACTAACTTTTACGAAACCATAGGAGACTTCAGTGATTTCAACGCCACTTGGCTATTCATATGAGTATATAAATATATTCCTTAATGTGAGTACGCTAATTGTCAGAACAACAATACTTCCTTTGATTGCTGTGATCTCCGTTTGGAAGACACTGCAGTGGTCTGGTAAAGGGAAGGCGATTTCTGTATCTACTATACCACCTTCCACTCGATTATCTAGTTTGGTCCCATTCATATATGTATATCCCTGCGCCGCTGTCTAACTCGCCCCATTCAATGCTCTCGGTAACTAACAATAGCTATGTACTCGTTAGAGCCGACGACATATGCTAAACCATAATCCACATAAAGATAATTATAGGTGTTATTCAAAAACAATCTAATCGAGTTTACAATGAATAAAAACAAAAAATAATGAGAAAAAATGTTAGCTTAGATGCGACCAGTACTCCTCAAATTTCATGAAGATATTTCTTCAAATAAAAAAGTTTCCCATACCAGATTTGCCTTATAATCTAATGTAAATTTAGTGGTCTAAAATTTGTGAAAAATATTTAAAAGAAACTAGTTCAGAGAATATTGTTGGTGTTCAACCTGGAATTACTTTCTTAAAACTATCCACCAGCGACTAAAGATCAATCACTATACACTCGCTTTGCAAAAATCTCATGGCTGTCTTCAGACAAGTGTCATTTTATCAATCGCTGCTGATTTCAGTACACGACAATCTACGAGTATTTCCGGATTTTAGCAGGACGCCTTACGAGTCAGAATCTCAATACGGCTTTTACAGTTATATGTCCCAAACCAACAATGACAGATGAATGTGGTGAACGCGATACGTCAGCGAAGAATCGATATCATTGGCCATAGCAAACGCACTGTTATTTAGTTCTGCTTTCTCCTGGTTGAACAAAGAAACAAAGAAAATGGATCTGGTATCAAACAAACAGTCGTCGCACTCGCGACTTAGCTCTCACGTAACTTCGAAGTCGTAAATAATTTCGTCTATCTTGAAACTAGTATTAATACCAACGCAGAATAACTCTTGCCAACAGGTGTTACTTCGGACTAAGTAGGCAATTGAGAAGTAAAGTCCTCTCTCGACGAACAAAGACCAAATTCTACATGTCACTCATCATTTCCCTATTGCTATATGGTACAGAGGCATGAACGATGACAACATCTGATGAGTCGGCGTTACGAATTTTCGAGTTAAAGGTTCTGATATAGCTCAGCGAATTAGGAAACAGCGACTTCGCTGGCTAGGTCCTGTCGTCCGAATAGATGAAAACATTTCAGCTCTGAGAATATTCGACGCAGTACCCGCCGGGAGAAGCAGAGGAAGAAGAAGACCTCCACTCCGTTGGAAGGACCAAGTAGAGAAGGACCTGGCTTCGCTTGGAATCTCTAATTGGCGCCAAACAGCTAAAAGGAAAAACGAGTGGCCTACTTTAGTAAGTTCGGCTATAACCGCGTAAGGGGTATCTACGCCAATAAAGCAGAAGGTGGAAGCAAGATATGTATATTTCTATCTGATAATAAGAAAGAATGGAAAATCGCTCGGCGGAGGTTCTTCCCGTTACAATTAAGATGTCATACTAAGTGAGCCTCTTTTAGATGTGTATCCACCAATTTTACAGTATACGAAACGCAAAAAAAAATCGCTTTTTAACCCACCGTAATGTGCATATGTATGTTCAATATCGTGTTTACACTCTAAACAACGTGGTCGAAGTCTAATCAAACTTTTTTTCTATACTTTTCGTTAATATAATCATATATAAGCTAATTATTTGTATTAAGGGGGTATTCTGGTCTAGAAATTTATAAAAATTGAATTCTTTTTTATATTTTCAAAGTTTAACTATTCAAGAATATGTGTACAGGAGGATTTTTCAAAATTCAAATTATTTTCGGAGATATAGGCAATTTTCTGACCCGGCATCCAAATTGGTTCGGCCGGAACTAATCGAACAAAAGACTTTACGCGAAACTTTAAACGCGTTTTTCTCAAAACTGACTTTTTCGGAACGATACCCACGATTTCTCAGGATCTACTATACCGATTTACTTGAAATTTTTATAGAGCCTTCTTTGTAGGCTTGTCTATGGTTGGAACTATCCCCGTCCCCAAACTTTTATTTTTATTATTTTTAAAAAATTCGAAATAGTCAGATAAAGTGATCAAAAAAAACTTTTTTTTTCAGGCAGTCGCCATTTTGTGAAAAAAAATGTTTCCCACTTTTCCGTAGTGCCGGCCACTGCGACATTATTCTAGATTAATAATTTTTTTTTTTTTTTTTTGATTTCAGATAACAAGGAGGGTTGAAATCATGGGTATGGTCACGTGGAAATTTTTAGAGACCCCCCACTTCGTCAGCTCATAATTTTTGAAATTTTTTAGTTTTGAATTTTTTTCTGTACTCTTCTAAAATTAACAAATAACTAGTAAAAAAATGGATAATAAAAATATTAATTGCCGTTTTTGTACGACACTTTAAAAATTACCTGAAAATTATGCTTCGCCCTTAATTCAATAAAAATCGTATTTTCACACTTAACAATAACAACAAATAGTTTTTAATACAATTAAGCCAGTCTTAAATAAGCTTCTTAACACCTTCTGAGGTAACTTTATACAACTTTTATTGCTTTAAGTACCCAAAGCCGGCTTACATTAAGTGGCGCTATTGCGCAAGGAAATCGCACATTTTCATTCATTCACTCGTGAACGCACATACATACGTCATTTATATATATACGTATTATACGTACGTATATGTATAAAAAGATACTTATGTCACCGAGCGTGGGCGTGTAGTGCCCACTCATTATGCCGTCGTCTGCAAACAAATAGAAATTGTGCATTTTTCCACTTATTGCCGACTTTTTTGTTGCGTTTCGTTTCACTGAATGCTTAATTTTTCGCATTATGCACACAAGTAACAAAAACGACCAACAACAACAACACACAAAGCTTTGCTGCATTCTTATGGAAAAAAGCACAACCAAAGAGTTTTTCTGCGAATGTTCCAACAAAGCAGCCAACGATGCACTCACATCCATACATACATATACCTGTAAGTATATACATATATATGTATATAAGTAAATGTTGATGTGTGAAAATTGTGGAAATGCATGCCGAGCCCACTTTTGCAACTCATAAAGTGCAAATTCAAATGGTATAATGCAAGGTAATGGGCAGACAGAGGTGCCAGTAACCACACGCAACATGCAACGTATCAAGTGGCGTAAATATTTACAAACCCCTGCAGGAATATCGAGGACAAGGAGGCAAAAATTTCTGTTTTTATTTTACAACAGTCATCAATTAAAAGAGAGATGTCAGCACAGTCGAGGATAAAATAAAACGAATTTGTTATGGTAGCATAGTGAAAAAAGGACATTTCACAATTGTATACACTTTGGGGTCTAAGCGATCGAACTTTTGCCAGAGTAATATTATCTAATAAAGTACGAGAGATTTTTCGTTATCCTTTTAATTTTTTTTTGTGAAAAACTGGATCTGTTTTCATTTTAAGTAAAAAAAGTTCGTACTTTGCTATAAATATTTGTTTAGGTATATCAAGATCTCATTTTTTAATTTGTTTCGAATACAAAAAATTCTTAAAATCACCGTCGCCTGTGAAAAAGGGTATTTCGAAGATTGGTACAGCAGCTACCAAATGTCATTATAAATGTATAGACACTTATTAATTATATTTTTTTATACACTCGAAAATTTTTTTTAAAAGTTGCCAAGAACTCAGTATTAGCTTTGCTTCAGTTTTAACTTGAAACTTGGTCGGCAATGGTCGACTTGGCAATGGGTGTCGCTTCAAGTTGGTCTAGCATAGTCTTTATATTGCAGTCAGGCGGCACCTAGCGAAGGCTGACGTATTTTGCCAATCATCCCTTTGTGATGGACTGCTTTGTATGTATCATAAGAGATAGGTGAATGGGTAATACCACGACCATTGCTAATGAGGTGCCTGAGATTCCAATTCCGGCAACAAGTAGTATGGTGAACAGGAATACTGAAAGCCAACTACCAGAAGCCAATGGAAAAGGTTCAGAGGCTCGCTGCATTGTGCATAACGGGATCTTTAAGAAAAACTCGCGAAATGTATTAGAAAATTCTATTATTTATCGGTAACTGATCCTTGGGTGGTCTCAGAACAGTTCACAATCAAAAATGTCTGAACACCTCATATGTACAATTATTACATATATCATTATCTTAAGTATAAAGTTCTCGTTTTCTCTACAGGGTGAATTCATGAATGGAAACGGAAGGTATGTTTATGCTTATTTCAATAAGAGCTACAATAACGCCTGAGTATTTGAAAAGTATGTTCTTTTGTTCAGAATTGAACGTTGGCGATTTAATTGTGTATGTATGTATGTTGAGCAGAGAACTTGTAGACATTTGTAGGTATGTAAAAACAGCCGAGTTGTTTATAAACAAACTTAACATTAAATAAACTGTCTGATGAAAGATATCAGATAAAGGTACATACATAAGTATCTAGAAAACATAAATATTTAAAGAAGTGACACTTAAAATGGCATCGGGCCGTATCTCGAAGTTGAAAGCAAAATAATTTTGCAAGTTTTATATATCGAATCAATTTTAAATTCCCTTCACAGTAAACTTAAGTGATTATGGGTATTTTTTGGAAAATACAACAAATTCGTTGGATATTATAAAAATGGGTGCAGTAGTTTCTGTGTTGCAAATGGACCCGGCTTTGTTTAGTTTACTTCTGTACTTCTAAAGATCCTATCCCATTCATTTGCAATGTCAGTCTAGCTTTAGGATAGGTTAGGTCTATTAATCAGACATTCCATTTGTACAGCTAAAAAGGCCGCTCGTTGTTTTGTCCAGAACTCCTTAGTATTGACCGAAACAAACGTCGCATGTCTACAAAACATCTTCGGCCTGTCACAAATTTGTTAAGGCGGCTATATCAATTCTAACCAATTTGCCGGTCATAGAAGTCATGACTGCCGAGAGAGGATTCAACATTAGCCTGGGATTTCACAACCGCACGTGTGCTGGTTGCAATTCCCAGCGATTTCGCTGCGATTCCCTGTGACTAAAAGAAGTCAAATAAGGAAGAGGCTTGATTCTATTGCTAATGAGGTCACTGACATAAACAGCTGCTGTAAACACACTGACTGACAGTTCGCGCTAATTTTTGGCATCATAATTAAGGACAGTTGCACCAACCTTGGAAAACAAAATTTACCTGTCTTCCATATAAGCGGGTGAAGAGGGGGGGAAATGAGGAATTCCAGATACTTTCTTGACAGGGTGTATTCGTTCTCTTTGTATTTTCATGCATACATACATGTATTCATATGTGTATCCATGGTATGTATAGTATAATGTTTGTCATTTTTGCAAGCTTTCCGTTTCCAGTAAAGATAACAAAAAATTGTCCAGAGTTAAGATCCCTTAATCTATGTGCAAGTAAATATTTTTAATTGAGTTTAAATATCAATCAATTATTTCTATAGAAAAGCGATTCTTTACGTAGTATGTACTAGTTTATATGAGCGGCATACGTATTTTCTGAAGAAAACTTACATAAGTTCAGATACGAAATAAAAAGTGCATATCAAAATGTTCATATCAGAAATTAAGTTTGTGTAAGAAAATATTTATTAGCGGCATAGAAACTCCCAACGAAAATATTTCTTGTTACCCCCCAATGCCATGAGACTTCAGTTTGCTTAATTGACCTAAAATTAAGTATTTCAACGATGTTTCGCCAATATAATATATATGATAAGGACATTGTCGGCTCATACTAACGCTACGATTTCTGCTTCAGCTTAAAGCGATTCATATTGGTACGAATCGTATTTTCATCATAACATCTTATTCTTTACTGGTGTAGACACCGCTTACGCGGTTATAGCTGAGCTAACGACAACGCACCAGTCGTTTCTTTCTTCGCAGGGTTGCGTTACTTGAAGATTCCAAGCGAAGCCAGGCCCTTCTTCACCAAATTTCTCCAATGGATCGGAGGTCTTCGAAAACTTTCAAAGCTGGAGTATTCTTTTTCATCCAGACAACATGACCTAGCAAGCGCAGCCGCTGTCTCTTAACTCGCCGTACTATGTCAATGTCTCGTACAGCTCATTGTTCCATCGACTGCGGTACTCGCGGTTGCCAATGCGCAAACGACCATAAATCTTACGCAAAACGTTTCTCTCGAATCCTCATAATGAGTCGACCATCAGATGATGCCATTGTTCATGCCTCCACACCATATAGCAGAATGGGAATGCTAAGGGACTTGTAGAACTTGGTTTTGTGCGTTACTCTTCAATTGCCTACTCAGTCCAAACTTGTTTGCAAGAGTGATTCTGAATTGGTGTTTCGGTCTTATGGATAAGATCAACGTGCATTGTATATAAGTATATTCAATAATAATATCGGGTAAATTTTAGCACAAATAACGCCCCTGTTATGTGCATAAAAATTGCCGAGATTGGACTATACGAACTCCAGCCTTTAGATACCTCAATACATATCTCTAACTTTATACTGAGAACTCCGGGCCCGCAACCTCCTTTATTATATATACAGATATTTAGAATGATACAGATAAAAAGAATGTGGAAAACATTAGGAATTTGAACTGAGCATAGAACAAAGTAGCCATTTATGAATATATGTACATGTCTACGAAAAATAGAAAAAAATGTTGGCCTATATATGTATATACACACATCTACGATTATAATCGAAGAGTGGGCAAAAAATAGTAAGACTTTTAATATAAATTTCACGCGAAAACATATTCGTCAAAATTTTTTTTTGTAGTTGGATATTTCTGTGAGTGACATCTATGCAAATGTCACATCAAAATAGTCATTAGTGTTTAGTATACGCGTGTCTTTCTGAAGTACATAAAGTGCATTGGGCGATTTTTACAATGAGTGAAATTATTCAACAAAGAAGCTCCTTGAAATTTTGTGTGCGGAATCAAATTTCTGATACCAAAACGTTGAGAATAATGGAAAAAGTCTCGAGCTAGTGCTTTTTTGACAACGAACCATGTCCAGGACGGAAAGCAAGATCAACTGATGATAAACACGTCAATAAAATAAAGGAATTAGTGCTTGATAATCGACGGTTAACAGTCACTGATCTCAATGGTGTCGTTGGAATATCGGAAAAATAAGTGAAAACCATTTTGAAAGATTAAATATTCCTAAGAAAAGTGAAAGCACGATTGGTTCCAAAATCACTAAATTAATTACGTCAAAGCAGGTCAAAAATCAAGGTTATGTTGACAGTTTTCTTCGATTATCGAGGTGTGTTGCGCTGCGAATTGCAGTCAACAAGGAATATTATTTGATTATTATGCATCGTTTGCGCGAAGCTATTCGTAAAAGAGGACTGAAGGTTATTCCGGAAAGTGACTATAACAACTGTTTTGGAGATTGTGACGAACATTGGCACAACTGTATTGGGGCCAGGGCGAATTACTTTGAGGGGAATGACATAGATTTTGAAGAATAAATTGAAAATTTTAAACTATGAACAAAGTTTTACTATTTTTGCTCATAGTAGTACAGTTACGATAATGCAATTTTTCTTCACGGGGCACATATCCAGAAGTTTTGAGAACATGTAAAATTAGGCCTGTGCTCAGCAATTTAGTACATAAGCAATGTACGGTTTTATGCACAACTACATGAGCAGGATATATTAAGTTAGTCACGGAGATTGTAAAACCCAAAAGGAAACGTCCCTATCAAGTCTACCATAGACAGATATACATAAGTAAGTGATTAGCATAATGAGCTGAAATTTCGTGCCCGTATATATACGAACAAGTACTCAGTGCTTTGGAACTGCCGACATCGAACCACCATAGCATATAGTGCCTGTATAAGCTGACTGAATCAAGTTCTTGAATGGACAACTATTTTTTTAACGGGATATCTTTGATATGAATTATTATCCAAGACAACAATAAAATCTCTGAAGAAACCGCTCAGATCGGATCACTGTATCATATAGCTGTCATGCATATGACTGATCAAAATCAAGTTCTTGTATTGAAATTTTTGTATTTGTAAGGGATATTACCATAACCTTCGGTGCAACAGAAGTTAACGTTTTTTCATGGCCTTGCTATGATATTGTATTAACTACTCAAGCAATAAGCCCGCCGGCAAAGCGAATTTTTCTACAGGTTCTCGTGCTTTTCCCGCGGCATATGTATGTACATATATACAAACATAAATGTTTATTCCTTTTACATTTGAAATATATACACAAACATGTACGTATACAAAGTATGTGAATAAATATTAGGAACATTTTATTATCTCTGCCGGCTTCTATTTATTTTTAGTTCGCAGAGCGAGCATAGGCTAGCGAATAAAAATGTTGGTATCATAGCATATGCACGAGTACGTATGTATGTATACAAAAACGACAGACACAGACACAATATGGAGCAAAAATATAGCAACAATATTGATTATGGTCATTTAATTAATCAGCGAATGGAAATAAATTTTAGAACTCTTGTGTAATAAAAAGTTCGATAGAGAGTGATTCAATTTTCCATCACAATTGGGAAGCAAACAAGCTTATTGAATCTAAGAGAGGGAAATAAATTATGCCACTTAAATTTTTACTCCTCGATTTCGATCCGGTGCAACTTTTTTCTTAATATATAGCTTTTAATAAAAAAAAATTCTAAATTTTAGCCAGTAGATACATCTATCTTTCAAAATTGTTACAAATTGAAGAAAAAATAAAGCGTGGAAGATTGCTTAAGAGCAATGAGTTAAAAATCTTGTCAATTTGCACTACTCTTTAATTTTTAAGATAAAATTTTGTTTATGAACACTGCTAAATTTTTCCACATTACTGTATACATACATACATATGTACATATGTATGTACATGAAGCTTCTATATGTGCATGTGAATCTGTAGCACTGCGCTTGAGAGGTGCTTCATGTTCCGACTAGCTTATGATATTGAAATCGTTTTGAACTTGTGGTTATCCCGTGTATTTTTGTTGTAGAAAAATTGATTTTCGTAGCAAGATTTAGCGCTGAACAACCAAACAAGCCACAAGCCAACACACACACACCAGTCGCCAACCAAGCAACAATGCATTAAACCACCAATGACCTTCAGATAAGTTTTTGCATCTCAGACTATTGCCGCCCAGCAACTGCTGCAACTTTCATTGCTATCGAGGAATAGTCACCATAAATTTACAATTTATTTCATTTTTTTATTAATACACTTTTTATTCTGCCTTGTTCCTCTTCCGTATGTTATGTTTTGCACATTTTGGCCGCGCGTTCACGTGCTAACTCGGCTAGGGTGGTTGCTGGGCTGCAGACAACCACACAGACACGCACCATACACGCTGCTTTTCAGCCAACGAAAATACACATTTTATAAAATAAACTCACTTTCTTTTGAATTCCCTTTACTTGGCACCTTTCTAAGCAATTTTTTTTTGTATTAATAATTAATTTGTGCTTATAAATTATTATTTTGTGCAATTATGTATATTTTCAATCGAACGAACACTAAAGCGCCGCCAACGAAGCACACGTTTCTGCTGCCGACATTACTCTGACGCTCTCAGTAGTTTGGTTTGCCGTTTCCACTGTTATCGACGTTCTACAGCAGCAGCCGCCGCTGCTACAGCAGAGAATTTTACATATTCCTTTTATTAACATTCGCTGGCTAAAGTAAGCAGCGAGAATTTAACAGTGGAAATAAGTGAATTCAAGAATGTTAAATCCGTTTAAATATTGTGTGCTGTTGATTTTGCAGAAATGTTTGTTGTTTTATATTGCATGTAATATACATATACATACATACGTATGTACATTCATACATATGAACATAATATCTTGTAAAAATATAAATTATAGTTAATATTAAAAAAATATTTATTGGTTTTAACCTTATAAAACACAGCGCAAATAGCACATATACAATCATGTTAACTTCTTCAATGTCCACTGTAATTCTAAAGAGTGTTAGTTTGAGTAGAGAAAATAAGAATGTTAGCTAACATAGAGCCTTAACATAACTTCACGAATAAACAATAAACAACTTTAATTGCAAGAACACCCAGTAAGCATAATGAGGCCTTTGAAAATTTTCATTAGCACAAAATTCTATTGGTAAATAAAGAACACAAACACATTTTTACAAAAGCTCAATGGAACTTTGTTTGGAAAAATATCGTAAAACTGACGAACTAGAAAGGACGAAAGATTCAAAAAAAAAACTAAGCAATCAGCTTAAGAATACTGTGTTAACTTACAACAAGATTACAAGACCGATTTAAAAACGCAGCCGAGACTAAAAGTTGCAGCAATCATTTAGGAACGATATTTCAGATCGAGCCATACAAAATCAGCTTACCGAAGTGGGAATGTAAAGTGACCTGTAAAAAGCCACTCTTGACCAGAAAAAGTAAATAATAGCGGTTAAGTTGGGCTAAAAAACTTAATTTGAAACCGCAGTTGCAAATCAAGTGCAATTTGTGATGTTTTCTGACGAGTCGAAAATTAACTTTATTGGGTGTGATGGGTATCAAACAGTTCGTCGCAGACGTGGTGAACGAATCGCAAAAAATTACATTCTTCTTAATAGTGCGGAGAAATCCGTTGGAGGTCAGATCCGAAGAATACGTTATATTTTGCTCGTCATTCTTATTCTGTATCGGCGAAAATCTGTATTGGGTAATAACCAGCTAACATTTGTGTTTAATATTTTATGGTTAACATTACGGAGAATAATGTTAATGTTAATAGCAGAACCGGCTTTTTGACATTTATTTGCAAAGTATATTTGCATTACAGAAGCTTTGTTTTTGTCTTTTTAGTGCAGTTGATATGACGTACTTAAGTACTTTAAAAGAATATATGAAAACGATATGGGAGCCATATTCGGATGAAGGCGGAAGTTAAATTTTGTCATATTAGAGATTCATAATGAATACGAAGTTCCCAATATGTATACAAAATGGATGATTCATGTTTTTGTGATGTACCGTAATTTAGGACCAAAAGACGACAATCCAGCCATGACCTCGAATGTAGAGTAAACATGTCAAATGAACGAAACCATGTCCGGTAAATAAGAGAATGTTCCCTGTTCGCATGAATCAATGGTACTTTACCGAAAAAATAATTTAATTTAACGTTACACAAAAGATTCTAAAATATGTACTTTATTTCTTTTGCTTTTGTGTGATTTCATATAATAACATTTACTTTGACTTTAATGAAGTTAGCACCTTGCGTTAGCTATAAACGCTGGTGCTTCGTGATTCCCAAAACTGCCAGATATGGAGTATCGAACCCTTCGACAAAAAATACACACAACACGACCACAAATTTGTTAAAAGTGTGTCTACCAGAGAGTAAAAGTCTGACTGTTGAAAAGAGGCCACCTTTATTTCCTCCATATAGCTTTGGCAACTTGCATTCTAGTCCATGGAACAGTGTCCAGTTAGAAGATCTACCAATGCTGCGAGATGTACCCTGCTAAAAGCAAGTAGTTCAAAGATTCTGTTTGCTGATGAGCCACTGTATATAATAATAAAATTTCCTGAACAGAATTTTATTTTCATATACATAGGTTACACTTAGGTTATATACATACGTACATAGTTTCAATTTCCAGATTCTTTGGGTAAACTAATTACATATATTATTATCTGAATCCCAATTATTTCACCATAAATTAAAAGTTCATAAATTTTCACGTGTTCCACTTCCATTAAGAGGTTATATACAGTTAGAATATTCAAAAACTTGATTAAAATTTTTTTTCATCCTATATATTTAAGAATACTTACAGAAAATTTCACATCGTTCCGGTGAACATTTTCGAAGTTACACGCAAATTTGAAAAGATGTTTCGGAGTGCTTGGAAGTACAAGGGCAAACTTTAAACGCGTTTTTCACAAAGTGGTCTTTTTAAAGTCGGTGACCAACATTACTCGAAAACGGCTAAACCGATTAGCCTCAAATCTTTACATATAAAAAGTACATGTCACGTTGTTTGTCCACGATGGACTCTTAAACTACTGAACCGAATTTAGTAAAATTGACCACACTGTGTCCAGTTCGAACCAACTTAGAAGATAGAATAGTTAAAACAATTCATAAATAATGAATTCAGTGAAAGCTCTTTTAAAAGGACGATCTATTAAGCGGACATCTGCATTAAACATGCACATTATTGATGTTTATTAAGTATAATCTATTAAGTGGACAACTCGATTAACTGGACAGATAAGCTGGTAACCAGACATTGAGAAAGCAGCCTTAAATTCGTAATTTTTTCCAATCTCTTGGATTCTTATACCTGTATTGAATAGTTTATTATATGAATAATAGTATAAAATGTATACCACAGCAAGGCGTGGCCGGATCCTCTAGTTTCAAATATATTTTTTAGTAACTAATCGAAAATATTTTTTCACCGATAATTATACCCTGAACATGGTATATTAAGTTTGCCACGATGTTTGTAACACCCAGAAGGAAGCGTCGGAGACCCTATAAAGTATATACTTATATAAATGATCAGTATGTTGAGCTGAGTCGATTTAGCCATGTCCGTCTGTCTGTCTGTTCGCCTGTATATATATGAAGTAGTCCGTAAGTTTTTAAGATATCGTTTTGAAGTTTTGCAAACGTCATTTTCTATTCAAGAATCTGCTCATTTATCGGAACTGTCGACATCAGATCACTACAACATATAGCTGCCATACAAACTGCACGATCGGAATCAAGTCCTTGTATGGAAAACTTTCACATTTGACGTGGTATCTTCACGAAATTTGACATGAATTACTGCATTGTTCGGATCGGATTACTATAGCATATAGCTTCCATACAAACCTGTGAATGAGATATTAGCTTCGGTGCAACCGAAGTTAATGGTTTTTCTTGTTTTTTTTTATAACTTTAGTGCCTAGAAACGAGTTAACTTTTGAATGAAGTTCGTGAGATCCACTAAATCATCCTGAGGAATTTTGATAACATAAATGAAATATTGGAGTAGAAAAAGCACAAAAACTTATTTCTTTTAAATTGTCGAAATCAAGATAGGTTAAGAAAGACACCTGAAAAAAGTGATTTTTTGGAATTAAGAAACACAACTACAAGGTCTGCCGCAAAAGAAACAGGACTGTTAAAAAAAACAACAAAAAATTAATATTTTTAAAAAGTTATATTTTTTTATTCAAAGTAGTTTCTTTGTGCTTCGATGCAGCGTTTAGCCCGGTCAGTTAGCATTTCAAATGAGTGTTTAAGGTCATTTTTCGGAATGCTGAGAATATCGGTCGTCGCCTTTTGGATAGCTGAAATGTTCTGAAACCAGTGTCCTTTCATGGGCAAATGAAGTTTTCCAAATAGGTAAAAATCACAGGGTGCCAGATCAGGTGAGTAGGGTGAGTGATTAATGGTTAATATGGAGTTTTTGGTCAAAAAATCAGTGATCGACCGATGACACGGCGCATTATTGGATTCGGAGCAATTTTTGCTCTTCAGTCAATTTGTGCGGAACAAACTTGGAGCACACTTTCCGTAGACCCAATTTATCTATCAAAATGCGATGAATGGAGTCTTTGGTGATATTTAACTCCATTTCCATGTAATGCAAAGAAGATTTCGACTCATTCTTAATAAATTCCTGCACTTTTTTAATATTGTTTTGGGTAATCACTGATTTTGGCCGGCCCGACTTCTGATCATCACAGAGGTCCTCACGACCTTCTTGGAATCGCTTAAACTACTCATGCATATTACTACGGGATAGGCACTGATCACCATAAACTTTTTTCATCATTTGAAATGTTTCAGAAAACGTTTTCCCAAGTTTAAAACAAAATTTAATATTTGCTCTTTGTTGAAAATGCATTTTACGACCGAGGACCAAAAACTGCTGTTACTTTTTGATCGATAACATCGATTGTAGTTTTCCAATTATATTAAATTTTTTACGAAATGTCAACAAGAGATCAAACTTTTTATTTCATATACCCACCAATAGGTGGCGCCACCAGAAACAGTTATATTTAAAAAGTTCTGTTTCTTTTGCGACAGACCTTGTATAACAGTTTATTTAAAGTTTGAAAGATATATTTATATACATTTCTCAAATACAAAGTAAAAGGTTTGGTGACGGTGTTAGGGAAAGTGATTCGGCCTTCTCCATAGATGGGTCTAAAATAAAAAGTTCTAAAATTCCAAAAAAATAAAAAGTTAACAAAATGTCGGTATTTTTATGTTATTAGTAAGTTATTAAATTAAAAGTGGAACGGGCGTTATCATGCAACAGAATCCCTTTTTCGTGCCTACCTTGACAAGTTCCTTGTTTCTGAATCATTCCTTGCACAGTTAGTCGCTTTGAAATGATTTTAAGCCGCTTTCGAAGCGACAAAACCCATCACGTTGTTTTACTGAGTCAGCACTTCCGTAATCTTTTTTTGATACACAGATGTGCTTCAGTCGCCGATTTCTTTGACTGAAAGAAAAAAAAGTCAACAATTCCTGCAAATTGCGATTATTTGACAAGAATCGGACATATTCGCACAGCCAAAATTATATGACTCATAAACAAATTCACTAATGTAGGATGGCAGTATATTTTTCGAATGCCTAGATTAAGATTATCCCGTTTGAGATATGTACAATGTACTTGTATAACAAAATCGATCACCACTAACTGGAGCTATCTAATGACAAACAGCGGGAACTTGTGCACTTAATAAATTTCACATATATTGTGAAAAACAGCCCCGGAAATTGTAATTGAATTTCAAAAAAATATATTTTGCGAAGTTATTAGGGCTATCCTTAATTAATAGGCCAAATATGAGCGCGCTATCAACCAGCTTATTTATAGCAGCTGCTTAAGTACACCTCAGTAGTGTGTTGCGATTTTTACAATGGATTAAAATATCGAACAAAGAATTTGTCGCAAATTTTTTATTTTTTTAAACCAAATTCCGGTGCAGAATTGTTGCGAATGTTGAAGAAGGTTTACGGTGATTCAGGTTTATCAAAAAAACAAGCCTATGAGTGGTACAAAACCTTCAAAATCGACCAAAGCCTGAACGACCTCCGATCACTTCAACTGATGAGAATATTAAAAAAGTGAAGGATATGGTGCTTGTAAATCGTGAGGCCAGATTGAGAACGTTGATAAGAGAGCTCGACATCTCGTCCATTCGAATGACTTTGGTGGATATTTTGGATATGAAATACGTTCTTGCTCGACTCGTCCGGTAAAGCTGAGTTTTTTTTAAAAAGAGTACGTTTGTGACCGAATTCAAAGACAAAAACGCAATGAGTACCATCGATCAATAATCGTTTTCACCAGATTTGGCTCTGTTTGATTTCTTTTTGTTCCTCAAACTGAAATTGGAAACTAGAACCCGTTTTCAGTCGGTCGAAGAGATAAAAAAAATTCGCTGAAGGAGCTGAAGGTCATCTCAAAAAATGCTTTTTTGTATGAGTGTGCGCCTAATTCTCTGATGCTGATTAAGTGAGCTCGCTGGAAAAACTCAAAGCTCTTGTTAGATTTGCCTTGCTCGATTTCTGAGTTCTGAAGATATTGTTTATAAAGTATGACAACCTGCTCAGGTCAGATTTGCTAGTTAAGGAAATGAATGTCAGCAAGCTCAGTCTAATCAGCAGTTGTATTTATAATCCTATTTTATGTGTTCTACTAAGCAATGAATTTATTAAAACACGGCAATTTTTTTAGAAAAAGAAGAACGATCTTTATTTATAGCATACAATTCAATTATAACTGGTTCTGTATACAATTACGTGCATTCCATTTACATACTGCATATACATCTAGACATAGTATGTGCGTGTGTACTATGTGTTCGGCAAGTGTTATTAATACAAAGCATTATTTTATTATTTCTTTTTATATTTTTACAACTAATTAATGAACTCAATTATTGACAATAATTTGAAATTTAATATTTTCTTGGAGGTCGGTCCATGATTTATTGTTTCGTTTTCAATTTACACGTACATATGTACATTGATATAATGAATTCTTCTTCATGTTGTGTTAGTTTTTCTGTCTGTAGAACATTTTTATGAGTAACTGTGCGTTTTAAAATTAATGGGCAACATGCATGCTTTGAGTGTGGAATTTATGTATGAATTATGGCTAACCAAAGCATATTGAATAGGTCTCAGCAGAATAAAAACAAAGTGGTTAACAATCTTGACTAAGCTGTCCATTTCTAAAATCTTTGGACTCAAGATTGTCAGTGTCAAAATTTTATAACAAATACACTATTTTGACATTATAGAAAAAAAAAATAAATAAAATTAAAAAAAAGATCAAAATTACAACTCTAGTGCAGCGGCGTATTCAATGTGCCTGGATATTAGTTCAAATTGTAAATATTAAAATGTAATTTTTTACTCGAAATAAGTCACACTCTTATATGTATAGTAGGGATCTACGGATTATAAGGCCTCCCTACTTTAACCAAATCAATCACTCATTATTGGAAAGTATAAATCAACCGCTTAAAACTCTCTAGAAGGATGGAGTCATGTGTAGAAGTTCGCGCAGGTGAGGAAAGTTCTCTGATCGCCATTAATTTGGGAGAGTCCAGACACGTTTTTTTTTCATATGGTTCAAAAAGCACACGATTTCCGGTCTTAGACTAAGTATTACCAAGGGTTGTGCGCTAAGTTTGGGACCTCCACGTAAAAACTACGCTCAACAAAATGGATAAAACAGCCTCGGATCAAAGCCACCAATCAGATCGATCATTTTGTGATAGACGGAAGACACGTCTCCAGTGTTTTAGATGTGCGAGCGCTCCGAGGCCCTAACATCGCCTCGGACCACTACCCACTGTTGCAGCCAAGATACGAATCCGCCTCTGTGCAGGGAAAAACAAATGTCAACAAACAGAAAGAAGGTTTGACGTCGAGAAGCTGCAATCACAACCGACAGCCGAACGATTTTCTACTCGACTGGCACTCCTGTTCTCTGAGAGCACTCGTCAGCAACCCGGTATATGGGAACTGTGGGACGGCAATTCAAACTTCTTAGGGACAGCTGCAAACGTAACCATTGATTTTCGTAAAAGGCAAAAAAAAAAGGCATAACTGGTACGATGAGGAGTGCCGCGTCACAGTGAAGGGAGAACAGATTGCCTACCTCACAAAGTTACAATCGACCACAAAACGCGCGAGATGCGATTGATACCGAGAGTTGAAGGGAGAAACGAGACGCATTTGCAGACAAAAACAGAGAGAAGCCGAAATGCATTAGTACAAGCTGGCCGACAGGGATAATACTAAAAATTTCTCCGAAAAGATGAGTCGACTAACAGAGCGGAGCATACTCTTGTAGAACCCCCAGAGGTGATCTAGTGACTAACGTCTAGAGCATACGGAAATAATGGAGGAACACTTCTGCAGATTGCTGAATGGCAATGAAAGTATAACACCAGGCGATTGTGAACCTGATCCCTCAATCGATGACAAGAAAGCAGACATTCCATTTCCCGACCATGGAGAAGTTCGAGTAGCAATCACTCGCCTGAAGAACAACAAAGCGTGCGACTTCTTCAACCTGCTTTTGGAGAAAATATCTCGAGGTGCAGAGCTGAATAGAAAAGGTACAATCTTATACCAGAGTGTACAACTGCTGACTTACACCAATGACATCGATTTGTGCTCCTTTGTGCATTGAGAACTGCGAAAACGTCAGTCGATGGAAAGATAAGCTGTACGAGATATATGGCGATATTGACAAAGTTCAGAGGCAACGGCTACGCTGGCTAGGTCATTTCGTCCGAATGTATATAAAACACTCCAGCTCTGAGAATATTCGACGCAGTACCCGCCTACGGAACCAGAGGAAGAGGAAGACCTCCACTCCATTGGAAAGATCAGGTGGAGAAGGACCTGGCTACACTTGGAATCTACAATTGACGCCAAACAGCGAAAAGGAAAAACGACTGGCGCGCTGTTGTTAACTCGGCTATAATCGCGTAAGCGGTGTCTACGCCAATAAAGAAAAAGAAGAAAAAGAGACTTGTCTCGAGCGAAATTGGTTAGTTTAGAGTGGTTAAGGAAATATGTATGTCCAATTAAAGGGCGGTGTTCTTGCTCTTGCGCTCTCCTGTGCCAAATTACAGTTCTAAGTAAAACACATTTTGCACGGACGGACGAACAGACAGAAAGCTGCCCGGATTTTAACTCGCCTCATTATCCTGATCATTCATATACATATATATAACCCTTTATCCATCTCGCTTAGTTTTAGGTGATACGTACAACCGTTAGATGAACAAAATTATAATGCTCTGTAGCAAAATGTTGCAAGAGTATAAAACATAGAAAAAATTTATGAGAAATGATAATGATGCTTGCATCAAAAAATTTTTACTTTCATTAAAGTGGTTTGAATATGCATTTAGAATATAATTTTTTTTTAACTGAAAATATTTTCGAAAATATTTAAATATATGAAATAAGTATGTAAACTAAATATTTAGAGCCAACATTACTAGCGATTACAAGAATTTCATATAAAACTCATCGGATTTATAAAATGCATTGAAGACTTATAACTTTGCCATATATTCCTTATTCCACACTTTGCTTGCTTATTAATCTTCTTCAAAATTTTACATACTCGTGCATCATGGCATACATTTGGAAATTTTTATTCACTCATATTCTTACACTACAGTTATTGTTTTTCGCTCTCTTTACTGCTCTGCCATCACCAATTGTTTCATTATTTATTTTCCAAATAAATACTCTCTTCTAGCGCTTCACTTTGAAGGCTTGTTGTCCTTTCAAATACATTTAAATTAGGTTTTTGTTATTAATGTTGTATTTATATAAGTATTTTTGTCATTTTTACACTACTTTAAATACTGTTTTGATTTCCCATTGCTGCTACATTTACATACTCGTACAATATTATTTGTTTGCAATGTCTTCGCATTTCTAAGTTATCGCTTACATTTTCGCAACTTCAAATTGTTGAACAATCTCATTAGAACTCTTTATAACTGCATAATTGTAATGCCTCTACGCTGTGCTACTACACTTGTATGTATGTATGTCGCTTATCCAACGCTTATGCTTTTCCTTAAGGTTTTTTTAAACACACTTTAACTTTTGCATACAATTCCCGTCCATAAAGAGCAAGTGACAAATTAAAACCTACCGTGTACTAATTCTTTTTCTTTATCTAAAATCAGCCTTCAATTCTTAATTAGGGGGTTAAATAGGCATACAATATTTTTTTTTATTTTAAGCACACACTTTATACGTATAATAATTACATAATTACTAGATATCCATAATGTAGCCGGTAGAAAACACCCTATACTAAAATTGTATTTATAGTTTAGCACATTCTAATCTAAATAATTGTATGTTAGAAGTGTTTGAAAATGGAAGATTTAGTGGAGAAAGTAAATACTTAATATAGAATAAAACAATATTTTATTCCAAAAAGAAGAAAAGAAAATATTTTTTTAAAGTAGTTTAAAGTAATAATTTTTCATTTAATTAATTAATTTTTTTCATTAATTTTTAATTTAATTTCATAATTAATTATTTTTTTTATTTTCCAATTTATTAAATTTTTTTGTTTGTTCATCAATGAGTTTTTCTTATTTCTCAAAATTTTTTTTTTTTTTTATTTAATTACTTCATTTTAAAAATAATTAGCTGTCCATTAATTAAAAGTATTTTATTATAATTGAAAAAAAAAATCAATAAATGTAAAGTTAAACAATTTTTAAAACAAGAAAATAATTTTTTATTTAATTAGATCACCTTTTTTAATTAAAATTTTATTGCATTGATTCATTATTTTTTCCATCTCCGAATTTATTATTTTTTTTGTTTGTCAATGATTTTTATTACTTATTTTTGCACATACGTATGTAACTACTTAATTTGCAAAGTAATTAACTTTACATTAAAATTATTTAATGGAATTTAAAAAAATAATAAACGTGAAGTTAAATCATTTGTAAAAATAAAATATAATAATTTTCTTAATTAATTAAATTTGTATCATTTATTATTTATTTTTTTTATTTTCAAATTTGTTTTTTGTTTGTTTGTTCTTAAATGATTTTCTATTATTTTACAAATTTTTTTTGTACTTAATTACTTAATTTGCAAAATAATTAAGATTCCATTATTAAAAGTATTTTAATGTAATTGAAAAGAATTTAATAAATGTAAAATTAAATAATTTTTAAAAAACGAAAATAATTATTTATTTAATTTATTTTTATCATTAAAAAAAATATCATTATTTTTTAATTAGAATTTTATTTAAGTTATTAATTATTATTTTTTATTTCAGTTTTTTTTATTTATTCAGTTTTTTTCTTGCTTGTTCATCAATAATTTGTTTTGTACTTAATTAATTAAACTTCAAAGCAAGTTTAAAAGTTACCATTTATTAAAAGTATTTTAATGTGTTCGAAAAAAATAATAAACTTAAAGTTAAATGATTTGTAAATTATGTAATTTGACACAAAAAAATTTGTTCGTAAAATAACACAAAATGCTTGATGAACAATCTAAAGTAATCTGTTTAAAAATAATACGGAATTTTATGATTGTAAAATCCTTTCTAAATATAGATCTCAAAATGTTAGTTGATATCGTCACCTAAAGTGCAAAACTACGTATCATCAAACAACTCGAAATTGAGTTTTTTATTGCTTACGATTTACTAAATCATATTACATATGTATATGTATCATAAAATTTTAACCTCTCGCTGTCAGATACTCGTATAACCACTTTATAACTGACATATAACCATTTCATACCTCAAATTTTGTTTCTGTATGAGTGATTTCTACAAGTATTATATCGTTTTTCCTTCGCCTGTAAACTTATCAAAAGTGATGTTACGTTATTTTGCATCTGAGGTGGCGATATATAGTTCTAGTTCCCATTCTAAAACAAGTAATGTATTACACAGACCCGCCAACTTAGAAGTTTTGTAGCCAACATGACTTTCGGTGAGAGGCTACCATTTCATTAATTTCTACCTCCAATTAACTTGCCTTACCAGCTAAATAAATACTCAATAACAATAAGTTAAATAGTTATATATACTATATACTTATTTATAAAAAAAAGTCTTTTAAGAAAAGATTACTAGTAAGCTTTCAGAATTGCATAATATATTTAATTTACTTTTGTTTATACATATATAATATAACTATTTACTTACACAAATAACTGTTTGCATGCTTAATTGTGAGTGTGAATGAGTATTATATTTATGTGTGTATTTGTGTGATGAGAAAACAGAGAAAAATTCGTTGCTTGCATATACATACATTTTTTTAATAAGGAGACTTCGTTTTTACAATGAACTTATAGACTTTGTAATCATCGCACAAAAAATAACAAATTTTTCAAACCAAAACTTCACAAAGCAGTCCACACGGAAATAAAACCCCTTTTATAAACAATAATTGCACAAAATCAAATTGCATAAGGAAAATTAATCGCCTGTAAAATAGATACATATTCAAATCATATTACAAATTTTAGGATAAAATACATTTTTATAAGGAAACTTAAATATTAACGAAAATCCACATAACAGAAGAAGAGAAGAGATATTCCGCCACCATATTTACAAAAAAAAAGCATATTTGAGCTTCAATTTCACTGAGTGCTTTTCACAGTTTTCTCTGCCTTCAAAACGAATCAAAAACTTAATATTTCGGCGCAGCCGAGATTTGAACCGCAACTCTTTGTGGAGTAGTAAATAACTTGACCGCAGCGATCACTTTTTATTGATATTTAAATCATATTCATCATTATCATCAATTCTTTTATCTCCCACTGGAACACAGGATCTGAAGAAAACATTTTCGGCAGAGCCTGTTTTTTACTAACAGTTGAAGTTAGTTCCACGACTTTCGGAATTCACCCATTTCTTTGTGTAAGAATCTCCTCCACATGGTCTTTAGGGTAGCCTCCCTTACGACTTCTTTGTTGGCTTCTATCCAGAGGTTTTCACCAAACTTCATTGGTATCACAGTGTGTGCGACATCTTTATTTTCGCAATTTAGTTGACGTGTTTCCAAATTTCAGTTTTTGTATACGTTGGTAATCCATAGGTAGCCATCTTCGGATGTTTCCACCAAGGTGGTCGGTTAAAAGCCAGGTTTCACAGCCTTAAAGCAGTATGGAGACAACATTGGATTTAAATAATCTGTTAAGGATTTTGGGAAGGATACTTGCGGTGAATTATGCTGCCTAGGTAGGCAAAGTCTTCCCCATCATTAATTTATTTGTTTTGTATTATATATTGAACGTTGATTTTAGTGTTTATTTTTATAGATTTAGACTCCGATAAATCGTAATTTCTTACGAAACGCAGAGTATCTCAGCAGACTATCGTGTGAGTTTTAGTCATTCTCTCCTGCAACAAAACCCGTAAGAACGACACATTTTTTGGATGACGTCGATGACAGCTTATTAACCCTTACCATTATAACGGGAATTAGGTACTCATTACAACAACAACACATTTTTTGACTTCTCGCTAAAATGGTTTCGGTAGTATTTGGTTGAAGCTTCAATAGCAAGGACAACAGAGAACTATTAGGGACCCTTCAGTTAAAATAATTCCTTAAATCACAAATTTGAAGCACAGTTTATTTGGAAAATTTTTTGCTTTGCTATTCTTATTAAGACAGTCAACATAATTTTAGAAACACTTGCCAAATAGTTTTAATTTACGTTGTGGCTAGGCCATAGAAAAGCAGACTCTTGTATTCCAAAGCATTTGCGTGAAGTTCTTGCCACAATTTTGAAAATAGGTAACAGTCTACGGTCAGTTGAAAATCCGTGTACGTTCCGATTACGTCGTGGGAACAGACTTTCGTTTATCATGTCCGTTTCGCTTTAGTGGTGTTAATGTAGTGCCACAAAGCATTACCCTGTTAAGTTTAAAGAAAAACTGCTGACATGATAGCTATTGTTCGCTCAAAAATCGGGGTCCGTAGACCCGTTTATTGTGGGAAGTATTGGAGTTTGAAATGGAACTTGTTAATTTACCTTTGCAAAAAGTCACTTAGCTCATACTTCGCAATTTTACGTCGTTTAAACCGTTTTTAAGTCGTCATTGCACACTAAAGGGTGCAGCATTGAAATTTAACACGTATTTTCCTCTAAATAAACGCATACGTTTAAAAGCGAAATCCTCTTGCTTCCTTCAACGTAACTAAATTGGAAAGTACTGCGGATTAATCAAACAAAAGACAAAAAACTTAAAACGAATTTAAAAAAAAACTTTTGCATGGAAAAACGTTTCATTAAAAGTAAAAAAGAAACGCTTCATTAAAAGCAAAAAAGAAAAACATCTCACTAAAATCAAAAATCAATCAAGTGCAATTTTTCTTATTTACAAATCGTTTATACTGCCTTCCAGCTAAATGCAAAATAGTTCAAACGAACTACGTCGTACATATTTATAAGTATTTCGCATGCAATTATTAATTCATTAATGTATATTTGCATAAATCATGCTTCATCAATTCAATCATTACACATAATTAAATTCAATTTTTTTTTAACGCGTTTTTCGCTACATATTCATATTTTTACTTTAATCAAGAGTTAAACTTGCACTTCGCAACAACACATATGTCTCACTTGCTGCCGGCCAGCCGCGCCGCCAGCTGGCCCACAGCTGATTTTGTTTATCTTTTCGCCAATCCACAATATACTAATACTAAATGCCAACATTTTATACGGAGGGGGATGTAGTACAACCACAACAACACAGTTGAATTCAATCCAATACACATTCAATTCATATAAACGGACGTATGTTTTTTTTGTTGTAATATAAATTTGTATAGATTTATTTTAATCGTTCAATTTGCATTCACTTTCATAATAAAAGTAATAATAATAGTTATAACCTAACATTACTTAAATGGTAATATGTATTTATATATATATGTGTGTATATATAAATATAAAATTTATTCATATACATATATGTATGTATGTAAATATTAAGTTTACTAAAATTAGAATTACAAAACATTCGCGTGAAAAATAGAACATTTGCTTTTGACAAAATAAACATATTTGTAAGTATGTGTTATTATGCTAACTGCTAACTGCTTTTGATTATAGATTATAGCTACTGCTGGTTGATTCCTTTAGCTTTTGTAAACACTTGCTAAAAATAATAATTTCGTAGAATAATTGTTGTTTACCTGGCATTGGAACCATAGTGTAGGCTAAGGTAATATAACAAATGAAACAAAGACAATTGAATTGCTGTTTGGAGATTTGCAGTTTTTACAAAAATCAAAAATTGAAAAAATAAAATATTGAAATGCGCAAAGAAGGCACGAGTATGCGCTAAGCTCATGCATTCATTTTGATTTTTGTTTTCTTTCACTTTCGTCTTTTTACTTCTGCTGCTTGCTAATGCGTTTACGTATGCATGTGTGTGTGTGCATAAGTATAATTAATTGCGTAACATATGTAAGTATATATTAAAGTAGTGATGATAAGCAATACAAAACGTCATTGTAAAACAAATTTCATTAATTTTACTTAAATTTAAATATATTATTGTGTTTATTTGCATATGCGTTTTGTATGTTTGTATGATGATTTATGCTTGTTTTCTCTATACAAAAACAAAAAACAAACTTGGACTTGTTACAATGTCTATGTCATTATGATGTGTATGTACGTTTATTTGCGTTTTACTTTTGCCTACAAATTTATATATGTCCATTTTAAATATATGTATAATATATATATATATATATATAGGCGTATGTATGTATGTATAGTTTATAAATAATAATACATTAATTATTTTCATTATTATTTGTGGCTTTTGTAAAAAACATATATCTTTTTAAAATTAATAAAGAAAACGTGACAAATTTTAATAAGGTGATACGAAAATATCGAAAAAACAAAAAATTTTGGCTAAATACATTTATATAAGAACTAGTTTAGACTACATTACATTACTACCGCGTATGCAATGTGCTTTCGAAAATTCTCGCGCAATTTTTCAAATCATGCAAATTTCATTTTCACAAACATAATTTTCACGAGACTCACCTCACCCTATTGCTCGCATTAATTTAAATTATAAGTTTAATTTTTGCTTTAATTAAGCAGTTTCATTTCGTTTTTCAACTAATCATTATTAGTAAATGAATGTCTTGTGTGTGTGTGAAAAAAAACAGTTATTAGTCTTAATTGTCCGATTTGGGAAGATGCTTTGAATTGCTTTGCTTTGTTTTGCTACCATGCCGATGTGTGTTGTTCTTGCTCGTCATGTGGCGCAACTTTGGTATTGGCTTAATTGTTTTTGGTGTTGTTGTTGTTGCTGCTGCTGCTGCTATTTGCATCGACTTAGCACCATCGGCCTCAGTTCTATTCACTATCGACGTTGTTGTTGTTGTTTTTGTTGTCATTTTGGCAGTTTCATTAAGTGCGGCTGCTGCTGCTGTTGTTGTTGCTGCTGCTGTTGCACCAATCGGCAACATACTACTACTGCTGCGGCTCATCTTACTCAAATTGTTGTGTATATTATTGTGGATGTTGTTGTTCCTGTGGCGTTGGCAATTGCTATGTTGTATATGTGGTTTCTTTATATTATCGCTAATGTGAGACGTGCTGCTGGAAGTGTAAAGCATTTATCAGTAGGCCTGCGCCTCCTTATAATCACTCTGATCGGATGTGTAGAAGTCTTCCAATTTCCATTGCAGTGTCTCGAAGGTCGGTCGCCGCATCGGGTCTTTGTGCCAGCACTCGAGCATGATTTCGTATAGACGTGGCTCACAGTTCGGCGGCGACGGCATACGGTAACCGTGTTCGACTTGCGTTAACACTTCGGCATTGGTCATACCTGCGCAAAGGGGGTGGTGATAAAATTTAGTAATAATTCGAAAAAAGCAAATACATTTTAACTAAAAAATATGAATTAATTTCTAGACTTACCGGGGTATGGTATGCGTCCGTATGTCACTAACTCGGTGAGCAAAATGCCGAAACTCCATACATCAGACTTGATGGAGAATTTGCTGTAGTTGGCTGCCTCGGGTGCTGTCCACTTAATGGGGAAGCGTGCACCGACACGTGCCTCGTACTCATCCTCTTTGATAAGTCTAAAAACAGAAATTGATTTTGAAAATCAGCATAAGAATATATGACTGCATATACATACATAAAAATATATAAAAATGATAAAAACCACAGGAATCAAACAAAATAGGTAAATGACAGAATATCAAAGTAAAGTTGAGTATATATAAACTCAAAATGTATTTTGGAACGGGGCTCTCAGTTACTGAAGCATTTAGTCGCGGCTTTTTCCTGAAAATTCCGAGAAAAGTAACCTTAGTAATGTAAGGAATATATTTTTATACCAACAGAAAGAAGAGATTTCAACGCACATAAAATGTTTTTTTAAATCAATTAAAATAAGAACCCAAAAATTGGCTTCGTTGAATTTTTCGCATAAATATTCAGGTTATGTGGAAAAACTCTGTATACAAGAGTTATAGATCTTTTCATTAACTACAACATTGCCAGATAAATTTTTTCTATAGCACTCGTAGTTTTCATGGAAATCGAGATAAACCGTTTCTAACCCCAAAAAGTTCGACCACTTTCTCTACCTGGCCACAGATCGCACATAAATTATTTTACTTTCATATTTGTTAAAGAATACACCTTATCCAATTAGTTCTATCTAACATGGTTTTATATAATTTTTTTTATAATTTTCAAAGGTAAACTCCTTTTCCAATTAGTTCCAACATACTACGATTTCTCTTTTGATTTTGATTAAACTTCAGTCGAGCCAAAAAAGGTTGTACAACAATACAACCAAAAATAGACCAGTCCGAGTACAAATTTCTCAATTTGAAGTGCGCCAGGAGCTTAAATGCAATAACTTACATTTTAAGTTTAAAGTTTTTAGAAATAAAGTACAAAAATTGTTTAGGTTACGATTTATTATTTTAATTTCTAACCATTTTTAAATTCGAAGTGTGCTAGAAACTTAAACACAATTAGATATATTTTATCCTAACCTTTTTTTTTAAAAAAAATGTAAAAAAAATTAAGGTTATGTTTTTACATTAATATTTAAGTTAGCAAAACCATTTCTTGCGCATCTTGAAAGACACAGATTTGTTATAAAATATTTATTTTGTATAAAAATTCTCAAAATTCAGGCAAAACAAAAATTATAGAAAGAAAAGCTATTGGAGAGTTCAAATTTATGTTTTGAAAGAAATGTTCTTTGTTGTACGTAATACCACTGATTTATTTTTCTTTAATACACTGATATATTTCGGACCAGAAATGAGTACAATTGTAAAAATCGATCGCATATCAAACCCGTTTTCATCACAATTCTAAATATCTAGTTCACAAATGCACTACACACTAGATTTCTGTCATTTCATCTATTCATTAGTGATTCACGCACGCTGTGCGGTGAACTGCGTAGTCTAATAGCTAAACGCCACAGCAGACCCCCCATAACAAACCAGCATATTTACCTCGCCAAACCGAAATCGGCAATCTTGACAACATTATTGTCGCCCACCAGCACATTACGCGCTGCCAAGTCTCTGTGAATGTAATTCTGTTGCTCCAAATAAGCCATGCCGGCGGCAATTTGCGCTGCCATATCAATGAGTATCGCCATCTTTAGACTGCGTCCCTTGCCTGCAAGTACTATAAATTATTTTCGACTGCACATTACAAGCTTCATGTAACGCAATGACAAACTACAAACTAATGCATACAAATACATGGGCGTATAAATATTTATATGTACATATGTATGTATGTATGTATATGAGAATGCATAGCTGAACAGCAAGAATAAATTGTTAATTGTATAGAATGAACGGCAACGCACCTTGCAGGTACTCTAACAGTGAGCCGTGCTTCATCAACTCGGTGATGATGTAAATCGGCTCCTCCACGGTGCAAACAGCATAGAGCTGTATGAGTTTTGTGTGACGCAGCTTCTTCATTATTTGAGCTTCGGCCAAAAAGTCTTTTGGATCCATTGTGCCTAAATTGGAAAATAATAAATGTGAATTAATAAAAGACTCTAGCATGCACATGGCATTTTTAGACTTACCTGATTTCAGCGTTTTAATCGCCACTGGTGTGGTATTGTTCCACAAGCCTTCCCATACCTCGCCGAACTGGCCGGAACCCAATTTGCGTACGAATTTAAGCGAAGTTCTGTCGATTTCCCATTGATCGCGTGTTCGATGCGATAGACCCTCGGTAACGGGTTTCTCAATCTGCATGCGGAAATGAAATAAAAAACACGATTAAATGACATTCGTATGTTAGATATTATGTTGGACTGTGAGTAGGCGTGTTATGTACATTGGCTGGTGTGTAACGGTACATTTAGCTGCTTTTGGCAGACAATTACATATATTTTTGTGTATGTATGTACATGTTACTTATGCGTTATGTTATAGATGGGTGGAGGGACAGACTAAAGCATTGAAAATTTTGTATATAAATGATCACTATGACGATTTGAGTTGATTTGGTTATAGCCGTCGATCTCTCTGTATAGTTGCAAGCTAGTCCCTTAATTTTTGAGATATGGATCTGAAACTTTGCGCACATCTACTTTCTTCGCTCAATTTCCACCATTCAACTTCCTTGATGTTATTTTACTTTTAGATAATCTAACATCATGAATGCTTTAATCTGCTCCCTTTATTGTTTTTGTTTTTTGTAGAGTACTTGTATGTGGATAAAACGAAATGCTGTGAATGACTGACCAATAAAATCGCCAATAAGAAACTTCTGCTTCAAATAAATATGTAATGTGGTGAAGATGGAATCTGCTCCCTAAAAATGCTCAACGCAGTACAATTCTTTGGAACCAAATATGCGACGATTATGTGAGTAGGTGATGCAACAACGAGAAGACACATTTTAAAGAGGACAACAACACAAATAAACACAACAACACCAATATATTTATGTATGGTAAAAAAGGTGAAAAAAGCAAACACTTGAATTCATTACAAGCCATGAGGGCGTGAATGCAATTTTCTTTTTTTTTTTACACTAATTGAATGTCACAACACAGGCAGCTAGGTGACAGCGGAATTGTGGGTGACTGCTGCTGACTGGTGATTGGTGGGTGGCGTTTGGCATGTGTGTATGTGTGTGTGGGTTGGTGTTTTAGTTAGAACAAACTCCTACCTCGAAAATACCCGCAAATTGGTTTGCCTATTTTTTTTTTTAATATTTTTTTTGTGGCAATTTTAAATGTGAATTGTTTTAAGTTGTTAGTTAAATATTTTTCCAAGTAGTATTTAGTATGCAAAAAAAATTATACAATTATTTTGGAGCGTATTGTAAAAGTAGAAAGACAAAAAAGATAAATAAAATTGTAACAAAGAAAATCATACAATCCAAAAAAATGAAGGCAAGGGTATGAGACGATGTTAGTTACTCGTAAGACAATACGAAGTAGAAACATAAACAAACACGATGTATGCTCGGTAAGTAAATGTGAATGTCTGATGCGAACAAAACAATATTTAAGTTCTAAACTAAATGTGTGATGATGAATTCTGTGAATGTGGTTGGTGAATTTGATAAATTTCAATGAAGTACTGACCTGTACGCACGGCTTGCAGAGGTTGACACACAAACCATCGGAATCCTTGGAATAATGCTCAACAAGTTCCTGTAGGGTTCTGTAGGAGACAAGGAAAATTAATATTTTTCCAAAAAAAATCGAAAGAGCTTTTGCGTTGACTGACCTGAAGGTTGTGCGACGCGCAATGAAAAAGCCACCCTCATCTAGTTGTCGTATACGGTAATGTTTCACTGTGTCGCCATCACGTACTGCGCAAAGAAAAGTGGAAATTATACTTTTTTTATTGTTCATGCAGTCTCAATTAGAAAAAAATTTAAAAAAACGAACGCAATTTTTTCAATTTTATACGCAATTGAATTTTTGATTTTAATTTTTTTAAGTAAATTGCTTTGTTATTAAACTTTTTTTGTAATTTTTATTTGTTTCTTTTTTATTTCTATTTTTTTAATTTTGTATTTACATTTTTTGTCACATTTTTTATATTTTTTGTTTGTTTGTACTTTTATTTATGTTACTTTTTTTCGTATTTTTATTTATTGTTTTTATTTTTAATTCTGGTTTTTTATTTTTATATTTTGTTTTTTAATTTAATTTTTTTTTTTATTTTGTTTTTGTATCTAATTTTTAATTTTTATTTTTAATTTTATTTTTGTTTTGTACATTTATTCAAGTACTTATTTTTTTTTAAATTTTAGTACTTCTATTTATTTAATTATTTATATTTTTAACAAATATTTTTCAATTTAATTTTTTAGTTTTGTATTTAATTTTTTTATTTTTATTTAAATTTTTTTTTATTTTTAATTTTTATATTTTTTAATTTATTTTTTTTTATTTCAATTTAATTTTCTATAGCATTACTCACCCGACAGCGAATAGTCATTGTGACGACTCTCCGAGTCGCGTATCAAATATGCTCCATGTTCGTTTTCTGGCAGTAATAGTTTCTTCTCAGCCTCAATTCGTTTTATCTTGCGGAAGTACCAACTGTAAAGATAGCAAAACGAAATAAAATGTAATAAGCCATTAAATAGCATTGCTCATGAGAAGAGGAGTTTGCCGCTTAATCGCAGACAAGGAAATATAGTATACCATATGCTACATATGAGTTGTAAGTGATCAAGAGCCGTACGCAATCGTTGCAAAATCAGAAAATACCAAAAATTAGAAAAACTATAATAAAACAAAAAGGCCGTTAGATAAGCTACCGAACGCCGCATTGTGATGCAATAGGTCATGAGTGAAGAGAGCGCCAGCGGCAGGTAGCGAGTCAGTTGGCGTGGATGATGGTCAAGTCTGGGGCAATAAAACGTGTTAATAGCTTTGTTGTGACGGCGTTAATGAAGCATGGCAGTAAAAGGCCGGCAATAATGACGTAATTTCGCGTGAGAAAAGCATGTGAAAACTCAATTTTCGCAGCAGCAATAGCGTTTCGAATTATAAGTGTGGTCTCGATATGAAAAATATTGCCTTCATATACATAATTCAGAAAACTGCAACGCATTATAAAACATAAACAAAGTGTATTTCCTTTTTAAAGTGTTGCTGTAGGCAGTGTGGCTTTGGAAGTATGTAAGTGATGGAACCGCCATAAAGAGTTTCATGAAAGCTTTGTTGTATACACTTTAATTATAATTTTACCTTTATTTTAGATCTTATGAATGTTTTAAAGTGACACTGTTACTTAGATAATAAGAATAATGGAACTATATTTGAAACCCCCATAAAAAGTTTCACGAAAGCTTGGACGTAATTATAAGCTTTAAATAGAAACCTAAAAGACATAGATATGTGCCCTCAAAGTGTGCTTTATATTTCATGAGTAAGTTAAATGTTCCTATATTTGTGTAAGTTTCAAAACTTCCCAAAGTTTTCATCAATTTTTTATGATGGTCAAAATGAGAGATTTTCTAACTTCGAAGTCGCAAATTACTGGACTTCTTTTTAAACCTAAATTAATAAATTTTTAAACTGAAAACTGTATGTGAATTAAGTATGATACGTATTTAAAGCTTTCACTGAGCTTTTGTAAATAAAGTTTCATGAGTATTTAAAGCTTTCAATGAGCTTTTGTAATAGTGAAAATCAAAGCTATTATTAGTGTCAAACATTAAACGTATGAGATTTTCAAGTTAAAAATTATGTTTCTACATATTTTTTAATAAATTTACGAACAGCAAGTTAATACTTGACTTATGACGAAAGTCTTTTTACACACCTTCTAACCTCGAAAATCTTAAATTTATTAAAATAAAATAAATTTCTTTCAAACATTCTCTAGATATAACTCTTACCTTGATAGAGTTTATTGAAAATTTTACTTTTAAATATTAGTAATTATTTTCTAAGCATATTGTGGAATATGTTTTTTAGGGATTGTTCTAGAAAATCCTTACAGGTGTGTGTTTAAAGCAATTAAAGCTGTTTAATTAGTAAAAAATAGCTTTAAATACGATTAAGCATGCTACTTTGAATGTTTATACTGAGTAATAGCAGGGGAATGTATAAACAATCTGTGTGAAATGCATTTTTCTGTTAAATTATTTATTATGAGAAATAATACAAAGTAGTTAATTTGCTGTTTTGCCGATTTCATACAATTATTAATTTCCCCGGCAGTTTGGTATCGAAAACTTGAGTTTAATAATTTTTTATCTTTTATACGCTATAAATGAAAACAAAAAGTCACAACACAGCGTATTCAATGAATTTATTGACTCAATGATTATAATCATAATAATTATTATCTCATTAATCACATGATCAGTAGACATGATGTCATGTGCAAGCAGTTGTCGCTAAACTATATTTAGGAGGGCTTGAATGATTATTATTAGCGGAATTTCAAGAACCGTGTTCTAATGTTTTTGCATATACCTTGTGGGTCAGATAAATAGGTACGATTTTTTCTGATCATTTGGTATTAAATGTTAAATATAACTGAGTTGTAAATAATTTTTATGAGACTGTAGCGCATAAGTTCAAAAAAGTGGAAAGTGTTGACAGAAGCAAGCAACTTCACTTTTACTGGGTGCCAGGCCACAAAGGCATCGAGGACAATGAAATAGTGGACGAGGTGACCAAGAATGGTGTATGGCTAACACCCAAAAAGTGATCAACATTGGGAAACCCATGCATTGCCTATATGACGATCTGGACAGAAGCATGTACATAAATATATATGATCAGCGTGACAAGTTCAGTCGATTTAACCATATCAGTTTATCGGTCTGTATATCATATATATGCGAATTAGTCCCTGCTTTTAAGATATATATTTGAAATTTTGCATACAACCTTTCCTCCTCAAGAAACTGCTTATTTGTCGAAATCGTAGATATAACATATAGCTGCCATAGAAACAGAACGGTCAAAATCTAGTTCTTGAGGGGAAAACATTTTTTATTTTACAACACATATTGACGAATTTTGGAAAAATCATTAACATCAAACCAACAAATTAATTTGCAGAAAAATAGCTGAAAAATTATTATCAAAAATCGAATATTTGTGCATTGCAAAAAAAGAATACACACTTGCAATGATTTGCACAATTTTCCTGACCCATAAAATGAGCGTAACTGCAAAGGTTCAAAGCAGCCTTTGAATTAAATCAGATAATAAAGCAACAACAGCATTTAATACATTACAGACGATCAAAATGCTTTGTCATAACGTTAACATTGACCTTAATATGAAAATCTTCAAAAAGTACGGCAATATTTTTGTTATATATTTTTTCCTTTTTTTCAATACATTTCTGCTACTTTTGATCGATTTTGTTTGTGTTGCTTTGCCAGCGGCCACAAAAACAAACTGTTGCGAACAATTGCGCTGATAAATGGAAAAGCACACAAGCGCTCTTCGCCTGAATTATGCACAATAAGATGTCGAATCAATATTTATTAATGTAAGTAGTGCAGTGTTTGAGCAAATAAATGTGCGTGAAACGCCAAATTACAACGCTAACACACACACGCATCATGTATGCGCACCTGAGTGCCGAAGCAAGTGATGCGAGCGCCTATGAAAGGGCTTTCGGTAAAAAATGAAGTAAATTATGAATGTCATGATTGGCGTGCTGCCAGCCAGAAAAAAGCAACAACAACAGCAAATAGTCGAAGCAAAAGTGAAATAATAAATATTAGAGGCGCTCTAAGGCAACAACAAAGGCAGCATTTGTGCGAAGTACAGTAACACCGGTAGCTAGACATGGCCGTTATGGTGGCAACAGTTAATTTCTTATTTTTATTGTTAATAAATTTTATTAGACATTAATTGGCAGCGCAAATTGCCGAGTGTCAATAAATGAACAAAATAATAAAACAAAAACAGCACTAAACAAATATAAGACATAAAAAATAAAATGACTAAGCGCCTAGAACAAACATGTAACAGATTTTTATATATACACATATATATATATATTTTTCTATGTTATATACTAAAGTATATAGTGGTGAATTAACGAATTCTATTGCATGCACAGCTTCGTGCGCGTCTGTCATCTCTGCGCCGTCGCTAATAACAAGTTAAACAGTTATCAATTGTTAGGCATCGGCGTTAAGTTGATGAGCGAAACGGTGCCAGTCGGTGTTGACTCTTTAGCCACAGTCACACAGCGACGACAGCCAGTTTTATTAGCCCTGTAAGCGGCATTTTTAGGTATTCTACGCGCACACGAGCGGCTAAATTGATTTAAGCCATTAGACAGCATTTACATTTGCTTGAAAATTTGTTGCTTTTTATATGTATATATGGATTTTTATATACGTATTATCAAGAACATGCTATAATCTAACTGATGCAGTAAGCATTTTCTGATATTAAAATTTTTTTATGGTAGAAATTCATCTCAAATAAGGCATTTGCATATGAAAAGTAAAAGTTTCACTTTTTTCTGGCAATCTTATTAATCGGAAAGTTGTTTTTTTTTTCAAAGAAAGTTGTGTGAGATTTATTTATTTAATTTTTCTTTATTTATTTTTTTTTGGTACAGCACTAAAAAGGGCATACGTGCGCTCATACACACCTATACATATAAATGTCCATATGGACAAATAAGTCGCTAAGAAGACTTTCACTTAAATGCATTCGTAAATATTATACATACATATGTATGTATCTACATACATAGTTGTATATACATATATTATGTACTTATATGAAATTTGAAATATTTGGAATTTCGTTTGCAGCGCTTGCAGCAGCTGCTTGAGTATTAAGCAAATAATTATCAAACTCATATGCGCAAAATAAGATATTATGAAATAAATATTTGTAGTTGTATTTGTGCAGTCAAGGTTTAAAAAACTGCTTTTATATTAATTAAAATATTTTATAATATTTCGTAAAGTCATACACTTAAGTAATGAGGCGTTAGTTAACGTTTTCGAATATAATATTTCAATTTTTATTATCGTCGTGTGGCAGCACGCTTTATGCGAAATATTTAATGATTGCTAACACATTCTCAATTTATAGAATGACAACTATTTTTCACTTAGAAATTATTTTTACATTAAAATGCAATTTATTTTAACCTCTAAATCGAACAAAGGAGAAATTTTTCTGGAAATTAATTGTTTTAAACAAAAAAATTTAAACACAAAAATTTTTCAACAATTTAAACTCAAGAATTTAAGCTTTTTAAACATAAAAACAAGAATTTAAATTTTGTAAACATTAAAAACTAATTGAAAAAATTAACAAACAAAATTATTTTTCTTTTAACAAAACGAAAAAGAATAATTTTAACGCTGTTTTTTTAACTAAACAAAAATAACAAACAATTTTATTTTTTCAACAATTTAAACACAAGAATTTAAACTTTTTAAACTTAAAAAAACTAATTAAAGAAATGATGTAGGGACATATAAGAAAAAAAATTTCTAAAAAGTTTTTTTTTTTTTTTTTTAAGGCTTTAAATTTTGAAACACAACAAATTAAATGCATTCGTTAATATTATTTATACATTTTAAACAAAAAACAGTATTTTATAATCAAATTTTTAAATTAAAAAAATGGTTTATGAAATTCTTGAGCTTTAAAAATTAGTACATAAATATTATATGTGTTTGTGTTTTGATATATTTTTGATGGCCAGTCTATTCTGATTTATAATTTTTTATCTACTACACCTTATATATAAAACGTAATATTTTTTTCAAAAATTTGCTTTAATTATACAGTTTTACATAATATCAATTTATTTCAATCACAATTTTTTTTTGCAAAACTAGCAATGTGGCAACTCCTTTATTACAATTCGGAATTTCGACAATCCAATTCAATTTGGATTTTGGAAATTTGAGTGACGAAACGTTCCCTTATGGACCTTGATATGGCGGTATAAAATATAATAGAAATAAATTGATCCTTCCACTGTGATCTAAGGTCCATTTTGGCTTCATCTATATTACACGTAGTTAAAAAAGTCCAGCACTCTTGTAGAATTCCAGGAACCTGATGGGCGCTATTGAGACAAAGTGAGGATTATAGACATATTGCAGAAAGTGTTGCCTACATTTCGGCGGATTTGTTAAAATAGCTATCCGGCATTAAAAATAATTTCTACAGAGCGTATATAATATAGTTTAAAAATTAGCCAAAGATGCGCCAATAAAGAAAGAAAAGAACAATGATATAAAATGTTACAAACAATTATTTTTCTTCTTGGAATAAATCATGAACCATAGTGATGATATTTATATAATATGAAACACAGTTAATTCAAAGTTTAAGGAATAATGAAAAGGATCGAAGTATGCCTGTTGGCTCATCACTAGCTTTAATTGTAACCGTGCTACAGTGCAACAAGTGGTTTTTGTTCCGCACAATTTAATTGGAACGCAAGTTTGTAGCTTTTTTATTACACAATCCACTCAAACTGATTATTCAAATGTACCCCATGCCTTTTAGTTGCCACTTTTAATAGCTTTGGACATTGCAGAGGAGCAAAAACCAAAAAAAAAATTTTTTTGCAGTCATTTAATTTTACACCACTTTTAATCGAGATCTATTTATAAACATGGCAAATTCTCGAGAAATTCACGTTTACAAATGGTTATAGTCAGTCTCGCAGCTGACAGGCGCTTCCCAGAGGAGCAAAATGCGCTTGCAACAACATCGCTGAAATGCTCGCTAAGTTTGCAACATTCATAAGCATCAAATGAGCTTTGTACTTTCGAATGTCTGATATATGCACATATGTACATGTATATGCATGTGTGTGTGTGTGTGTGTGTGTGTATTTATGGCGCAGCATTCATTAATTAGTTCTTGACCACAAGCGTGTTTAGGCGCGTGGAGTGTGGGGGTAAGTACAAAAAACAAAAAGAAACAAGAAAAAAGTTAACTTCGGATGCACTGAAGCTATTATACCCTTCACAGTACATTTTTATAACTTAAATGGGTATAATGAAATTTTCATTTTAATTTTGATCGAACAGTTTGTATGGCAGCTACCTGATATAGTAGTCCGATATGAATAATTTCTGCGGAGATTATACAATTGCCTTCGGCAATAAGATATGTATAGTTTCAGAAAGATATCTTTTCAAATAAAGAAGTTTTCCGTACAAGGACTAGATTTTGATGATTCAGTTTGTATGGCAGCTATATGCTATAATTGTTCGATATCGGCGGTTCCAACAAATGAGTAGTGGCTTGGGAAGAAAATGATGTGTGCAAAGTTTCAGATTGATATCTCAAAAACTAAGGCACCAAGTTGCGTATATTCAGAGAGACAGACGGTCATGGCCACATCGACTCAAATCGCCATGCTGATCATTTATATATATATTTTATAGAGTCTCCGATGTTTCCATCTAAGTGCCATACTTAAGATACCCTGTGCAGGGTATAAAAAAGAAAATGTTGCAAAATGACCAAATGTTGTGAGTTGTTGTAGCACTTTGCTGCATGATGTGTTCCATTAAAGCGTTGCAACTTTTAATGCCTTGTGGGTCTTGCAATTCACACGCACGCAAACACACCACCATACAACGTACATATATGTATATACATATATATATATATATGTGTGTGTGTTTATGGCTGCATTGCAATGAGTGGCAAGTACGTCAGCGCACAGCCAACATCCTGTCATTTTAATTTGCACTTTTCTTTTGCGCTCACAAGCAGCAAACACACACCGGCCTACAAACAAACACGTATTTAATGCTTAGTAAGTATTTATGTATGTACGTATGCATGTGTGCGTTCATAAAAGCTTACACCTCCTTTCTGGTCGACATGTGGCATGTCTAAATACAATAACGCCAGCAATGTGTACATATTGTGCGTTGCAACCTGCACATTCCGCATGCATGTCAGCTGACGTAGAGGCAACAGCAGCAACAACAACAACAGCAGCCAGTCTTCTTGACGCTGCAACACTCGAACTTTATGCAGTCACATATGTTGTTTTTGTGTTTATGTATGTGTGTGTGCCTGTGCATTCTTGGCTGTCGTCCATGCACATCTTCATTGCCGCAATGCACGCTGTAACATATGAAGACATATGTACTACGTATTGTTGCAACAAAGCTCTCACGCCTTACTGCTTAGCAATGTAGCAATGCTTGTGTCTCTACAGCCGGCGTTAGTGCGGCAAATCTAAGCGAAAGACAACAAAAAATGGATGAAAAATCTTAATAAACTTCCCAGCTAAGCGAAATTCCACGGAGGAGTGTCTCCGCCGTCAGCTGCGCATACTTGCAACGTTTGTTTGCTTTGACTTGTGCGAGCGCATTTCAGTTTTCCCAAGAATTTCCTGTTTCACTTTTTCACAATTCCACTTCAAGCCGCGCATTTAAGTGTAAGTGTGTGTGTGTGTGAGGTTTCTTTGCTTTGTAACTTGGTTGAAGACGCCAAAAGTATGCGATAGCTGGCGCCAGCGCCATTCTGACCGGACTTTAAACATGCCAACCCTTCCGGCGATTTCCTCTAGTTACACACAATAAAAAAACCGTTCAATTGCCTTCTTCTGCCAACTCTCGCACCCACTAAACCCACTAAAAATGTGTGACTGCACGGGCTAGTAGTTCTGCCTCTGCAAGTTTACTTCTCTCCTGTAGAAACAAGCACCATACAAGCCATATCTTTCTTTCATATAGATATATATTTAAATATATATATGATTTCCTCTTGTATCGCGCGCATTCCCCACGAGACCTGGCACCACATCACTGCGCTGCTGATGTGCCCTATTTGGCGTGTGAAACTTTAATAGAAACTCATCATTCTGTGTCTTCACCAACACATATAACCGCTAGCTTAGTGTCTAACTATATACTATATACCTGCACATATACATATAGCTGACATCTATATGCATATGATATTTGACACTTATTTCACTTCCTTTGGCAAGCTTCGGACCCTAAGTTGTATCGGTTATGTAAGCGTGTATTTTTCACATCATTCACTCTTTTATGAGTATAACTAGAACGATGGAATATCTAACGGCTTGGCGCCGTTTTTATTCATAGATTTTTTTGGTGATTATAATGTATGAGCGCCCTTTCACATCACCATCTCATTAATGCAGTTCCAGGAAATGAGTATAATTTTTTTTTTATTAAAAAAATATATAAAATTAAAGCATTTTTTAAACGAATAAGCCTTGGCAGCATATACCTCATTTTTACTGAAGGTATACCGGGTTTTCCAATAATAAAATATAATCGTTCTCCAATTGCTATTTTTCGTGTGCTTTTGCCATTTTATGCTCGTAACAATCGTCCACCTGTGCTCGCTAATCGTCGATTTGTTGAAATTTCGAGCGTACATTTTCTTTACATAATGTTCACATGCCAATAAGACAAAGCACCTCTCGAAGTAATGAAAATATTGTTGCTTGCCGTTCAAGCAAGCGTTGCTGAATACTGCAACTTGTCGATTCCAAGACGTTCTCAAGCATTAGGACTGTCTCAAACCACAACCAGACCGATTTTGAGATAGGTTTTGGATTTGAGTCCATATAAAATTGTTCTCACTCAAGAACCACCGTAAACCTCGTGAAATTGCTGATTTTTGCCTCAGAACAACTTGAAACCCATAACGATGTTTTTAAGAAGGTCATCTGTTTCGATAAGGCTCACTTTAAACTGAGTGGTGCGGTAAATAAACAAAACTATCGATTCTGGGGCGAAGAAAATCTACGAATTGTTCATGAACAGCCTTACATTTACCTAAATTACCAATTGGTAAGTTTTTTAGTCTGGTGGAATCATCGGCGCGTAATTCCTTCGGCCTACAAGAAGTTGTGACTTAACACCATCAGACTACTTCTTGTGGGGTTCTTTAAAGTCGTTGGTCTTTGACAATAAATCAGACTTTCCTCAAACTTTAGAAGAACACTATGTCTTTTTTCCCCTTCCCTTTTTGTCTAAGGAAAAAAAGTAACTTCGCCAGGACTTGAGAGCTACATACATATATCCTTTTATACTCCTATCTACTAAATATCACATTTCTCTTTTCAGCGAACACTATCTCCGAAAATAGCTCAGCACTCCAGGTAGCCAACTAACGCCACTCAAAGAGTTATTTTTATCGATTTCAATCAGGATGTGGCACACAACAAACTACAAATCAAATCATATCAATCACACTTCGCCGCTAATATCCGTTTGTAAACAAGCAGCATAAACAGTGATGCACACACATAGATATATACATGCATGTATGAATTTAAGCCTGCACAAATAGACGATTGGCCGCTGCATTCACACTTACACGCGAACACATGTCGCTGCATTTGGTCTTACAAGCGGCAATTTGGTTGCTCAGACATTGTAGTTGGCTATCGTGGTCGTCGCCAGTTGATTGATTTGCGGTTAGATGCTAAATTATGGTAGCATCATACTTTGAGCATGCATGTTACTTAAAAAAAAAATAACAAAAACAACAAATGTTTCCAATAAAAGCGGTGTGTTGCAGTAATTATTCACAATTATCGCCACTACACGAGCAGCGGAGGTGCATTGACCAGTTTTATGTGCGGCTATTTTTAGAGCTTTTAAAAATAGCTAGCTGATAGCCAGCAAATTGCAGACCAACTAGAAAATTGCATGTTTTTTTAATTTCAAATAAAAGTAGAAATTGTCGAAGAAATTGGAAAAAATGAGAAAATCGACAGGGGATGATATGACTATACATGTATGTATGTATGTATGTATTTAAGTATTAACGTATATAGCATGTATATATGTATATATATACTTATAAGTATGTACATTCGTTACATATGCACATATGTAAGTTCGTTTAGTGCCAAGCAGAATAGAAAAATTAGCTTGAAATTAATTTTATATTCAACCGACTCGGTAAGGAAAGTCAGTGAAGTGAAAAGTTGGATTTTTTTATTAGAAAATGATTAAGAGTAGAGTTTTCGTGTCAGTTTGCCTTTACAGTTAAGAATAAGAGAAATACGTAAATTGGATTGTTTTTTGTAATTCAGGTTGGCACATGATGTGTAGTTTGTATTGTAATCCTATCAACTTTAACATTCACTAGAAAATATATAGTTTAGATGAAAAGATTTGTTTATTATTTAATCACAAAAGAGAAAAAATTTATTTTACATATTTTATTTGTAAATTATGTTGCGACATTTTTAATTTATTATTTATGAGAATTTGGATTAAATAAACGCAAAAAATTATTCTACAGAATTAAATAAAAAAATCGATAAATGAAAAATTAAATTCAATTAAAATTTAAATAAAAAAATACTTGAATAGTGTTTTTTTTTTATTAATTTACGTTGCCATATATTCTGCATAATGATTTACAAGTATTATTGAAATTTTATGAAAAAAAATATTTTAATACATGAATCTACAAGCCGATTCAAACTAAATTTAATAAAAAATTTTATTAGTATAGTTTATAAATTAAGGTTGCCACGTGTCGTGTATTTTGATTTTATTATTTATGAATATTTAAATTGAAAACATTTTTTTTTGTAATTTAAGTTGCCACATGTTATGTATGTATGTGTTTATTACCATTTGGATATCATAGTTAAAAAAAAGTCAATAAATGAGGAATGATTGAAAATAATTTAAAGCGAATATATATTTTTTCAGAATAGTAGAGCAATGTTGCCACAAATCGGGGATTTTTTATTTTATTTTTTTAATGAAAATTTAGCTGAAAGAAATATCCACAAATTATGCTTAAAAGAGTTTGAAAAGAAAGAAGATTCAAAATAATTTAGAGAAAAAATAATTTTAGCAAAATAATTTATAAATAAGGTTGCCACTTGTTTGATATTTTGATTTTATTATTTCAAATATATTTGTTAACCAACCAAGAAGATTCAACATAATTAAAAAAAAAAATATTTTTAAACAGAATAAGTTTTAAAGTAACGTTGCCACATGTTATCTATTTTGTTTTTATTATTTCAAATATTTTTTTAAGCAAATCAAGAAGTTTAAAAATAATTGATAGACGAATAAAAATTTTAAGGAATAATTTATAAAGTAAGGTTGCCACATGTTATCCATTTTGATTTTATTATTTATGAAAATTAAGCTGAAAGCTACATATATACACAAATTTTATTAAAAGCAGATTTAAAAAAATTCAACTTTTTTGTCATTAATTTAGGTTGCCACATGCATGTACTGAGAGTGCTTACGACTATTGATAATTTATTAAATAAAATCTCAACAAGATTTAAATTAATGTAAAGAAAAAAATATTTTGTCTTTAATTATTAACAAAAAAATTTTTTTAACAAAATATAAATTTTTAAATAAAAGGTTTTTTTTTTCAATTCAGGATACAAAGATACAAGTTGTATTATAAATTTTGAGTTATTGCTGTTTTTGAAATTAAGAATTAATTTGAAAGTTAAGTTAAAAAAATAAACTAGATGATATTAAAAATAAATACAATTATTTAATTTCACCAGAAATTTTCTTTTTTTATGAACTTAGATTGCCACATATTTCATATTTTGGTGTATGTATAAATGTGACAATTTTTAAAATATAAATGATGGTGAATTAATCCACAAGAGCGAAAATAAATAAATAATATTTTTATAACAAAAATTTTTTTTTTTTTATTTTGGTTGCCATAAGCTTTGTAGGGACCGCCATTTTTGTCTAAAAAATTCTAAAAATCTCAATAATCAAAGCTGGCTTTAATACTAAAACTTTCACCATGCATAAATTCAGGTCATAAATTGAGTATATTATACTTAAATAAATATTTCTAGGGCAGAAGAATTAAGTTTTCAAAAATATTTTGTTATTCTATTTGCAATCTGCGACAAACATCCTTTCAATAAGAAGCAATAAAAGCGCATGCTACTGCAGAGAACCACTAAGCTCAGCAATAAAATTCCAAGCTCACTAAAATAAAACGCAGCAGCCAATGCGGAGTTAAAACAAAAAAAAAAATAAATAAAAATAATAATAAAAAAAAAAAAAATCATAAAGCCGCACATCCGCAGAATTCGCGTACACTAGCATAGCAGATACATATATAGTACATACAGCAACAATTGCAATTGTAAACTACGAGCATGTGTTTGCCAAAGCGCGTCCAAGCCAAGCAATGAGCACGCTGCTGTAGCTGTGGCGTCAGTCTGCCTGTCAGCCTTTGTTAGGCGCTACGACCAAACGCTCAAATTGGCAGGAAGGTATTTTGTTGCAGCCACGGCTTAGCGACTAACAGGCCGACACAACCACATGATGTTGGCTAGCCTCCTCAGCCGCAGCCGGCGAGCAAGCGCACGACGCGCTGTGTACCAGCTAAACTAACCAACATTTGCGGCCAACATTTAAACTATTTATAGTTGCCTGCCAAATGTGGTTTTCTAAAAATATAACTCGCAACTTGTCGATTTGCCAGTTTCTAGCCATTTTTTTCGCTGCTAATGTTGCTGTTGTTTTATTTTAGTTTGTAATTTTATCGCTGTGCCTATGACTTTACGCAGTCGGTCGTTGCGCATGCGCATAGAGCTTCTAAACCAACCAACGAAGTGACCATAATGCAACTAATACGCGAGTGCACAAGCACACACACAAATATATATGTGAGTGAATATGTGTGGCGCATGTACAAAGCCACTTTGTGCGCAGAGTTATGGGCTCGCGTTGCTCGGCATGCTATGCATAGCAGTAGCCGCGCTGCTGACACACGAGAATGCAATTTAATTGTAATTGGTAGATACAAACTGCGCTTGTGCCCAATGGACCACGCATAAATTTCTGCCCATGCCACACGCACACACACATACACTCTCATATATTATATGCGCATAAATGTTGATAGAAAACAGTCACACGTTCGTACATTCCTTGTGTATTTGCTGTCTCTGTGCGGCCTGAGGGAGCTGCGGTTTAAAAATAGTCGTTGGAGATGGCTTGAAGAGCATATAAATTGCTTGGCTGCGCCGCTTGCAACTAAAGCTTGCTAATTATGGTGCAAAAAAGGCAATTACACACATCCTTTTGCGAATTATACACGATAATTACTCGTATATGATTGCATAGATGCTTATGGCTTATTAGGAATAAGAACACCAAAGTATGCGAGGCAAGCACAAATGTTGCCGACACATCTAGGCTTCAAACTGACATTTGTGTATGGGTATTAAGTTGCGCAGCGAGCGAGATTCAATTTCCGTGAGATGACAAATAGAATTGGCTGTTAAATAATTGTAGTATAATTATTTTACAATTTATTTGATGTATAATTTATATTACCAAATTAAATATTTAATATTGGCACAAGCAATGCGCCAAATATTGAAAAAAAACCCTTGAATAAAGGATCGACAGACATCACCTCTTCGACGATTCTAAAGCTGCTTTTGACAGCAAGAAAAGTCGCTACGTCTGAATTTGGTATCCGCGCAAAACTAATAAAGGTGTATAAACAGACGTTGAACAATACCGAAAGGTCGGTCAGGGTAGAGAAGGACCTCTCTAAGCCGTTCGATAGCAAACGAGGTTTCAGACAAGGCGACTACCAATCATGCTACTTCTTCAATCTTCTGCTGGAGAAAATAATTCGAGCTGCAGATCTGAATCGAGAAGATACAATCTTCTATAAGAGTGTACAGCTGCTAGCGTACGCCGATGAGTAATTGAGAAGAAAAGTCCTCTCTCGACTACGCTGACTAGGCCACGCCGTCCGAATGGATGAAAACAGTAGGAAACGCAGTTAATGTCATCTGGATAGCTGGTCATATAGGAATAGGCAGATGAACTGGACCCTAAGCTGGACGACAGGCCGTCGTGGTTTGAAGCAGTGGACCCTGGAGGAACACCTCAGGTCTTGGAACACAAGCAACACCGGGCATAACACAAAGTTACTTTGGGGAAGCGTTGATGATGCACAGACTGGAGCTTAGTAACATTCGTAACTGGCCTAAGTGCGACCGCTTGTGATCTGGCGACTATGCGCCGTGCACAAAATGAAAAAAAGATCCCACTACTACGAAATAAAAGGTTGATAAATTAAAAAAAAAAACGGTTTGAAACGTATTTTAAAATCTATAAACAGTAGACCTCTTACCCTTTTAACCTGAAATTTTGACGCTATATTAAGCCAAAATAAGAAGAAAAAAAATATTTTTAATAAAAAATACAGTGTGCTTGGACATAAGAAGGTAAGTTTACAACAAATTTCTTGAAAGAAAAAAAAGTGTCTACACAAATTTTGTTTTTGCTTTTGAATATTATTTACCCTGGTCTAATAAGCGATTATTTCCAAAAATATTATGTTTCGTATTTCAAAGTCATTCTGTAACAATTCTGGCAAAGCAATAACCTAAAATGTTTGCTAATTATAAATATATAACATTATGTTGTTGTTTAACATTTTCAACTTTTCTCCAATCTTTTAAAAATAATTTACGGCAAAACTCACAATTTAATAATATTGAAAATTGCACATTTTTTAATTTTCAATATTTTTTTTCAATTTTTCAGATTTTCCAATATTGCTCACTTTTGTTAATTCAAAAAAATAATAATAATAATGACGACAACACTCAAATCAATTGCATGCGGAAAATAATTTTGCATATTTTTTCTATCATGAAGTATTACTTCAGCTTCGGTGTTACATTCCCTTTCGCAAATTGGCAATGCATGTCAACAGTTTAGCGACTACCAAATGGCTACTTCACTTCGCATTCATTGACAAGTGCCAATTGAAGTGTGTGTGTCTGTGTGTGCATGTGCAGTTGCAAACTTGTTATAATTTAAATTGATCGTATATTTTTTCCACTTTTGCAGATACTGAAATTGTAGCGAGCCGAGCACACGACACGCACACCGAGTTTAACGACACTACCTTGAAACTGAAAATTTGTGGTGAATTACTAAATTCGGATACGCGCACACACACAAACACCTGCCAGCACACAGCAAACATGCACAAATATTACAAAAACAAAAAAAAACAAAAACAAAACAAAATCAGATAACAGGAACAGCGCTCAAACCAGTGCATACAAAAATAACAATAAAATAATGCAAACAAATATCAACAACAAATAAGTGGCAATCAAAATAACACTTAAATTACAGAGCGCACAAAAAACTCCATACTCAAAACCAAAAACAAAAACAAAGCAACGAGCAAACCCAAAAAATAAAACCCAAAAAATATTTGAGCGCCGAACATATGGACATATACATACATAAATATGTATGTGTTTGTGCAATTGAAGCGCGCACTTAAAATGCAAAACGGCACAAGCATATGCAGCGCGCTGATAAACAAAAAAGTTAAAAAACAAAAACAAAGAAAAAGCATAAGCAAATCAGGCAGGCCAATTCATGTTCGGTGGGTTGCGTATACGCCGTGTGCGACGATGTGACATGCAGCATGTTTGCAGGCGACAACCAACAAGCGGCGGTAGACAGCGCAAATGTGCTTTAAAAGCTATTAAATTCAACAAAAATTAAAAAGTAAATGAATTAATATCCGTAAAACCAAGTGTCAACGCGAAGTGTGAAATGCGCTGCATATTCGCCGTGCCTTGCACCACTCTTTGCACATTTGCGACATTTGAGCAATCAGATGTTTGCCGTTGACTTAATTTACGGCATAATTTCTTTGCATTTGCTGCAAAGGCAGTCGTCATTTCTTTGCGCTACCGTTTGAGCGATTGCCCACTTGCCGAACACGCCTCCAGACGTGCAATGTTGGGGTCAGTTTAGCGCTTTCGGCCGCTTTGCCGGACGATTTATCTTTTGCACACTTTGCTTAAATTTATTTATTTGCCTTTTTCTTGTGTTTTATGTGTTTGCCAAAGCATTCAGATTCAGTTGCGTTTATTCGCGTTTTTGGAGGAAAAGTGCATTGCTCTTGTTTCGTGTGAATGCGCGGGAGGGCGCGTGCTCACACTTAAGTGCCGTAAAACGATTGGATCTGATGATGAAATTGGCATACAATTTTTTTATGCGCAAACAAAGCGGCATTGCGTGTGGGTTGAAAGGGTTGAAACATGTCAAAAAATAAGTCATAAAAAATGCGGAAAAAATTATGTAATACTAATTGATGAAATGATGTTATTTAAATAAGAGGAAGTGAATTGAAATGACGATATAATGCGAAATAAAGAAGCAATAAAGCTGCTAATAAAAATACTAAACATTTTATTTAAATAAAAGAGTTGATGTAAATGCGCGTATGACAAATTAAACATATTGAAAGTCACATGCAATAAATACATACGAAACAAGAACACTTAAAACAAAGAAAAAAATAAATAAATAAATAAAAAAAAATATAAAAATAAATAATAAAAATAAATAATAAAAAAAAATATAAAAATAAATAATAAAAAAAATATAAAAATAAATAATAAAAATATACTCAAAAATTAAATAAACAAATACAAGAGAAGAAAATATAAAAAAATAATAAGCAAAAAATATAAATAAATTTTTTTTCTAATTAGAAAAATAAAACTGAAACATACTCTGATAAAAAAGAATAAATAAATATAAATAATAAAAAGATTAACTTAGAGAATAAACCACGACGAATTTGCAGAATATATCTCGTTAACTGAAAAAGTCTCCAATGCAAGCATTTGACTCCGATAGTTCAGTTTGTATGGCAGCTTTATGTTATAGTAATCCGATCTGAACAATTTTTTCGGAGATTATATTATTACCTTAAGCAGTAATCCTTGTCAAATTTCGTGAAGATACCAAGTCAAATGCAAAAGTTTTCTATACAAATGATTCCGATCGTTCAGTTTGTATGGCAGCTATATGTTATAGTGGTCCGATATCGGCAGCTCCGACAAATGAGCAGCTACTTGAAGCGAAAATGACGTTTGCAAAATTTCAAAATGATATCTTAAAAACTGAGGGACTAGTTCGTATATATCCAGCAGACGGACAGACACACGGACATGGCTAAGTCGACTCAGCTCAACATACTGATTATTTATATGTGTATATACTTTATAGGGTCACCGGGGTGTTACAAACTTCGTGGCAAACTTAATATACCCTGTTCAGGGTATAATAAAACTCTGATACAAAAAAACCACAATTGTTAGGATTATTTAAGAAACTGTGTTGGAAATTGTAGTTAAATGACATGAACTAGGGATTTATGATTAAAATTCATTTATCTACTTTTATTACATTCCATGCACAAAATCAACGGTTAGCAACGCTGAAACCCTTTAGAAACACAAATTATGTTAAAAAGTCGATTATATCATTGAAACAACAATACAACAAAATAAAAAACGAAAACCAATTGTTTTAAATCGCTTGAAATACTCAATGAATGGGAGTTTAAACAGCAATGGGCAGAGCCAGTGCATTTGTTTGCCAGCCAACATCGACATGTTTGTCATATTAATTTGTTACAACATCAGCAACTAACTAAAAACTACAAAAATAACAAAAAAAAATAATAAACCAAAATATATACGTATCGACGAGCATTTTGCAAGAAGCGCATAAAAACCTTAAAAAAAAGCATGTGAATAGAAAGCAAAAAATGAGGGCCAAATAAAAACAAGAAACAAAGCAAAATAAGAATAATACAAAATGAATAACTAAATAAAAAACTGTGAATAAATAACTACAAACAAAACAAAGAGCAGATATCAAAGCAAAAATGCTAAATTTGGCTGAAATCTAATTATAAAACATGCGTCACCAAATTAAGCTTAAAATAACACATCACTGGCAAATCGCAACACTATATTTGTGATGACACTTTTCACGAAGTATACAGTTATTTTAAAAACTCAACTTCAAATAAGTAAAATGTAAAATCACCAAAAAAGGAGCGTAACAAACCAATCAAATATAAGCTCTATAGCCTTTTCAAGAATTCAGCTTTTCGGTTTCTTGGCGCTTAAGTACAATATTTTTGTTTCCGGCAGCACTTTTGATTCATCGGCTGATAGAATGTGGTTTTAAGCATAGTCTGTTTATTTTCAGTGCTATCAAATAACTCAATGCTGCTGCATGTTCGTTTCGCTACTCTCTAACGCTTGGCGAAAGAATGACAACTTAATGTAGTTGCATCAATAAGGTTTGCATCTTGGCTGCAAAATGCTAAGTGTTTGTCTGTAAGAACACCACATTTGATTATGTGATTAATAAGTTAGGTGACTCGATTAAAGAATGCATTAGTATTTGGTCTTGCACTTGCAGCCTTTTCATGAAATAAAAAATGAATAGAAAAAGGAATGGGGAAGCTCGCAATATTTTAAAAAGACTTTATGAACTTTTTTATGAAAATAGATATCTCACATAAAATTTTAAATAAATTTCAACTCAATTAGTGCACTCAATTGCTGCCATAACTCAGTTAAATTGACTTGCATGCAAATATATGCTAATTTTTGTTGTAGTAAATCTAAAATGATTTTCCTGTTGACAATAAAACTTTGAAAAATATCTATGCAATCAACTACCGCCTTGACAAAAAAGGAAAAAATCCAATATTGCTTTAATTAACAACTAAAATGAAAGCAAAACAAACAAAAATATAAAAAGAAATCACAAATGCAATAAACAGCTGAGCTGGAAACACCACACACGACTGGCTATATCTCACCGGCCAATCGAAATCCGAATGCAAATCGTAGGAAATAAAATTGCAAGAGTACCAACACGGCTAATAACGGTAAAAACAAATCGCCGCAGAGAAAGTTTTATTGTTATTATAGTTTTCGGCCATTTGGCTGCTTGACTATATTGGCGCGCGCCTCGTTAGCGCTTAAAAATCGCTTTGCTACCAAACAGCGACGCTCGCATTTGTTTATCCATACTATAAGCTATTATATTGCTTTTAAATTTGTTTTAATTAAATCCAGCGTTTTAGTCTAGTTTGCTTTGTGCGCTGCGAACGCGCTTCAGCCTAAATAGTTCGCGAACAAAATAAACGATTGGAATTTATTGCAAATCTATTCAAAACAGTTCAAAATTCGTGCACCACTTTTGTTGTGCTGTTGTTGTTGGCAGCAGCTATTATCAATGTCAGTTTGATGTGCAGTTATTTTTTCGTGTTCTAACCATATAACCGTTGTGACCCAGAAACAAGTTTTTTTCTACACACTTCTTGTTAGCTTCTTGCTTTAACCGCAGTCGGCGCATTGGGTCAGATTCATCTCGAATTTAGTAGGCGCCATGATGCCCCTGAATGTGTTTTAGCTTTTATGGTTAGATATATGTTTGTGTGTAATGCCTGCTAACCGATACTCGGTTTTATTGCATTAGCCGAATCAGCGTTTAGCGGTGAATTAGAGTATGAGGCAAAAAGAGATGGTGATTTGCCAAAAAATGTGGTGTGTGAATACACACAGGGTTGGGGATTTCTAAAGCGTTCTTTGGCATTATAATAAATATAAATATGAATAGCGAATAAATATTCGTTGTTCGTTCGGGAAATTAGAGTATTTTTTTAGGTAATTTATGAAGCTTCTAAGATTTTTTAGAAAATGCCAAAAAATACCCAATCAAATGACGTCAAACTGTTTTTTTTTTATTCTGTTGTTTCGTAGAAGCAGATTTCAACCGTTTAGTGGGATTTATTATTTTTTCATTTACTGATCATCAGAGAGCAGAGACTACAGCAAGGAAAAGACCAACCGAATTAAGTAAAAAAGGTAAACAAATAAATATTTTAAGTGAAAAAAAATTAAAGTGTGGTTGGGTCATAAAAAGGTTTTTTTGGAAAGAATTTTTTGTTTTTTTTGTAAAATACAAAAATATATATTAAATACATTTTGCGGTTATGTGGAAAAGGCTAGCACAAAAGATGTTATAGTTTTTCCGGAAATCGAAATAAAACGTTCCCATAACACTTCCCGAAGTCAGATCGCATATATTCTCTTCCCTTTTCAATGACTTTCATTGTCCTATTTTGTTTCCTCAAAAATTAGCGACCCTGGTTTGAAGAGATATATGTATGTTCACAGCTTGAAACGAATTTTATATAAAATACAGAACAAGGGTTATACTGATTTTTTTTAATTTTATGTTAGGTAGATCAGTTTTGGTCCTTTGGGATACCAGATGGAATTCAGGTACTAGGTCCATGAGGAATAGTCAGGATTCTTTAGGATGCTTGCGCTTGACGCGTGTTATCACTATCACAGTCTTTTCCATAGAGTGCCAATAGGAATTTTGTGCACTTACGATCTACCCTTTTGCACATGGCTTTTGCAGTATTGCACCCAGATAGCTCTTTGCATCGGCTTCTGATTTTCTTTATCATGATTTTGTCAAGATCGTCGTATAGAAAAGTGTTAGCCGTACACCATTCTTGCCAAACTCGTCCACTAGTTCATTGGTCTCGATTTCTTTGTGGCCTGGCACAGAGTAGAAGTGAAGTTGCTTGCTTCTGGCACTTTCCACTGCTCCCTTGCTTCCCAAGACACTTCTAGTCGATATGTGATACGAGGTTACTGCCTTGATTGCTGCTTGGCTGTCTACGTAGACGTTGACTCTAGAATTGCCTGCAGGTGCATTAGAGGCCAACTTCGCAATAACAAAGACCTCAGCTTGAAATATACTGCAGTGGTCTGGCAACTTCAAAGGCTGCCTTATGCCTAACTATGGACAGTATATCTCTGCACCAACTACATCGTGAAAATTTTAACTCCTATATGAATACGATTTAATCTAATGAAAATGTCTCAGATATAATATTTTTTAATCGCTCATATTAAGAACTTGTTTTATAAGAAACTTTTAGCAAATAAATATATGTTTTAAAGTGAATCAGACAAAATTATTTCAGTAATAAAATTATTTCCCGATTCGTGTTTTCTTGTTTTTTACAAAAATTACTTAGAAAAAAGTAAAACGAATACTAACCAGAAACTAATTCAAAGAGATGCCACTTAGATTCAAGTGAACAAAGCAAGCAATACAAAAAATGTTGCCGATTGTTGACATGTTTTCAATTTTGCATAACTCTTCCTGCTATAAATCTTACAAGAGTTTCTAAACAACAACAGAAGCTGGCTACAAAAACCATACATACGAAAAATATACGTTACCATTACAACAATAAAGTGGCTGATGAATGGGAAAAACGGTAGCTCGTACATTAGCACCCAGGCAAGTAGCGCTGTAGCTATTGCTCGGCGATGACTAATTCACACGACTAAGTGCGATTTTAGCCATTTCACTTATCTAAAGTGATGATGTTCGGCTTTTGTTGTTGTTTTGGCATTTTGCTGCCGCCATGTTCGTTGTCACTTTGCATATTTTGCGCATTAACCTCAGGTATATCTAGATATTAGTATGTTCGTTTGCTAATTAGCATATGCTTACATACATACTAATACATATTAAAAGCTGGATATATATAAAACTATTTACAAGTATATAAATACACGCTTATGTAAAATAAGTTTTACTCTTTCAATGCAAACATTTGCCAATTTAATTTTGGAATTGTTCAACAGCATGAAATGTAAATATTTGCTTTATTCGTTGATTTTATTTACTTTTTGTTCTACAACAAATATTTGCATAGTAGTTATCCGCATAAAATTAGCAAAACATTATTAAGATTTATTATGAGGATAACAATTAACGTTTGAAGACACTGTGCTGAATGCTAAATGTTGAATGAGTAAATAATGGTTTTCAACGGCGAGGAGCTTTTAATGAAGTTATAAAGAATTCCTTATTTGCTTTTTGTTTAAAAATATATATTTCAATTATCGCGTCCTAATTTAAGAAGTTTGCTTTTTCATAAAGATATTTGCGCTTTAGAATGTTTACTAGGGTGGTTCTTAAGAAATAAAATTATTTTTTTTTAGTTTAGTGGGCTCAAAAGCACTCTAGACTAGGATCGGTCCGTTGGTATGGCAGCCAAATGCTGTATTAATCCGATATAAACAATATGTTCGGATATTGTAGCAATGCCTCGGATAATAACCTATACCAAATTTCGTGAAGATATCTTCAGAAATACAAAAGATTTTCATACAAGCATTGGATTTTGAGCCAAATTTCGTGAAGATATCTTGTCAAATAAAAGATTTTTCGAAACAAGCACTTAAGTTTGTACATTTAAGAGACACCCTAATGTACAAATATTCCTTATACAAATAAAATGTGCGTCTCTAAGATTAACAACATACATGACTGTTGAGATTTGATATATGATTTTGAAATTTTTTTCCCTACTTTGAGTACCACCCTAATATGCACTTTGTCATTTGTTGTTTCGCAATTTATCCCAATTTTTGCAATAACCTATATATTTATTGGACTGCAGCCATGCAATGTTTGTGTTTATTTCGGTTTCGTGCGCTAAATTGACGACTGCTGCCATATGTCCTAACAACAACTGTGCCAGCCAAACGATCCGTCAGCCAGCAAAACAGTACATTACAGCTATTGACATAATTCCGTGCAGGCTGCCAGCTAGTCGACTGCAAAGCTTGGAATTTGGAATGCAACGGTGTTTTTGTATAACACATATATCGGTATGTAGAGAAATATTTTTCCATTTTAATTATTTTTGTATTCGAAAGTCTGGAGCAATGCATGGTTATGTTGTTGGTTGTTTTTAAAAAATATATATATCCATACAAAAATCGCTAGATATATACCATATACAAATGTATGGATGTGTAGCTTTTCCTAATAAATAGGTGAGTCGTCCGCTTTTGGCTTGACTACACCACCGTCACTGTCTGCCGCTTGTCTGCGCCACTCTGCGCGCGGTTTTTATGTCTACCGAACGTCAATCGAACCAAGTGACAGCTACTGCTGCAGCATTTGTCAGTGTTAGGCGCACTTGGTTGGCGGTGTGGAGGTGTGTTTCGGTGTAAGCGTATGTGGGTACTGCAACCTTAATGGGCCTGCAAATTCGTCACAGCATTATGCGTCATTTTGCCTATACACTCGCGTAAAACAAATGGGTACAGCGCTGCTGACGTGCCGCTTTGTGACACTTTGCAAACACTCACGCGCCACGCACTCGCACGTTAAATCAAATCTTAACTTCAGTTGACAGTAATGCCAACTTACGGTTTTGATGGCATAAAATGTAGCTCACAAACTGTGTGTACTTATATATATGCAGGTATGCTGTAGGCATAATAAAAATGCAACATGTGTTGGAGAATAACTTAAAAGACATTATTTTAATTACGCTGAATTTTTTTGGGGGCAAACAAAGTGCGCCCGTAGGATGACTAAGCCTTGGCGATAAAAATTAAAAGTGCATACATTCTACTAGTTGAATTGTTTTTGTATTTTATCTTGCGATACTGTAGAGAAGAATGTAGGGAATTCATGAAAATGTTAATATAAAATTGTTTTTCAGTCTGAACTTCAACAGAAATCACTTCGAAGCTTTCATTTTTAGCTACATTTAGCGGAAATGTTCTTAGTATGCTAGCTTATTCAAAAAGGTTTGGGCTTTCATGGTGAGCTTTCATTAATTTGCGAGCTTAATGAGAGCTTTCAGCTAGAGATTTCATTAAAAATGAAATGTACATATATTCTTTAAGTCAAAACGTTTTAGTATTTTATCAAACAATACTGTAATAAGAATATACGGAACACATTAAAATATTATAATTTTTTTTTTTTATTTGAATAACTGCAGAACCCAAACCTTTAACCAATTTAAGAACATAGTGAAATCTATCATCGCTAGCGCCAAAATAACCTTATTATTATCATTTATGAGTACGTATGATGACAGCTTTCACCCAGAGCTTTTACTATTTTATAAACACAATGAGAACTTTCATCGCTAGCGCCAAAATAACCATATTAAAAAGATTTTAATTTATCGAGAGCTTTCATTAATTTGCGAATATAATAGGACTTTTCAGCTAAATCTTGCACTACTTTATGAATATGAGAGTTTTCAACGCAAGCCAAAAAAATGAATAACCCTTCCTTTCAAACATATTAAAAATATTATAATTAAAATTACGCTAACTTCACGGTACCACGCTTCAAAAGCAGTTTTCATAAAATTTCGCATCATTGAAATTTTCATGCATTTTGCAGTAAGCTTTCACACAGTGTTTTATCTAACTAATTTTTAGAAGAAGCGAGCTTTCATCAAAATCTAGTTTAATAACATACTCATTCGACTTGTTTAACTTCAACTTCAGTTATTTTTCTTCTTTTCAGACTTGCGTGAGCTTTAACTCAGACTCCTAAGTATTTAGACTTAGCTTAAGTAAAGTTACACTTAAGCTAAAAAGCTATTAAATTTTCAGTAATAATCAGAAGAATATTAGATAATTATATCTATAAATATTTTCTCGCAATTTTATTGTGTATTTGTGAAAATACTGTCTGGGTGCGAAATTAGGTAACTCTAGTCAGCTGTAATACCTCAATATGTTTACTAAAATACGAGGGAATAGCACGAGCCAGCGTTATTTAGTAATAATTTTAATTTTGTATTAAGTAATTCGAATATACTAAAATATATTACAAGTTTCACGCGTATGACCGCATAGAAATCGGGTTTTACCGCGACAGTGTAACCTTAATTAGCCCTCCTAATTGGGCAGGCGCAAATTATTTACAATGCAAACATGAGCACAATAAATTTTTCCTAGGAAAAATGCAAAATGCAAGTCAAGAAATTACTCATCTCCCATTAGAGACACTTAGCGAAATAATTAACTGCATTAAAGTTTGCAAATATCTGCCCACGCACAGTTCGGTCAGTAAATTGAATTGACAAACATTCGTCTAAACCTCTGCTCCGGGGAAACACACTTAATTACAAAACAATTACTTGCTCCAGTTGCAATGGAAAAAATTATCTAGCTTTTCAAATATGGCCTTACTTTAATATGCATAATTCATACTTATCGTTTGGCAAACGTTTGTTGTACGGCTTGAAATGACGGGATTTTCAAATTGACTTACCTGGAAAGAAAGAAGAAAAATGTTAGCAATCATTGATCGCATTTGTCAGTAAAATATAGTGTTTTAATAATAAAAAATTGATTGCAGTAATTAATTGAATATTAAGTGGTCACGTGACATGCACATATGTATGTGTGGAAGGAAATTTACGATTTTCTGAATTTTATTAAGAAATATAAATATGCACGAAATAAATTGTTAAATATGTACAAATGTAATTTATAATAGAGCCTATAGCCAGTAATATAAACTCTTTTCTTTAGATGACAAGTCTCGGCGGAAATATATCTAGTTTGAAAACCGCTCAAATACTTTCGAGAAGGCTTTCTTTAACATGGTACTGTACTTGAAGTTCAATTTTCACAATGATGAATACTAATATTTATCAGTTAACAATTTACTGAAAATTATAGATTTTTTTTGTTGAATTTTGGAAACCATTTTATTTTAGAATTACAAATTATACAATTTTCTATTTAAGAATTGTTTTGTTTTTAATATAATTGAGATTTAATTTATGCTATCTTTTAAGTTGGTTCAAACTGGACACAGTGTGCAAAATTTTACTAAGATCGGTTCAGTAGTTTAGGAGTTTAGCCCGGACAAATCGTGACATGTACTTTATTTATATATACTAGATATCATAGACCAAACACTAAAGATGTTAGTATTATCTATGGCTATATTTTCATACACATAAATTCAATCATATAGCACTTTCCACCTAAATTTTGCACAAAAGAACGAGCACAATGCAAAATATTCGGTAGTGTGGTTTTCAATTAATTTTCAACAGTTCCGTTGTGCTGCGTTGTTTACTAGTGGCATCAATGTGAAGTAATTGAATTAATTAATAAGAAACCGAAACGGAATCGTATTCTTATGCGGTCTAAAAACTTTCAACTTCTAACAACGATCTTCAATTTTTCAGTAGAATCAATTACAAGTTCTAAAATTTCATATTTAAGAAAGAATTCACTTTTATCTTGCCTATGGAATTGTAAGTCGGTCTAGAACATCTATTGGAATATTAAAAACAACATACAACAATTCTTGAATTCCAGAGAAACGGTTATTAAATAGCTAGTTTAGTAAAGTTCTACTAACTGTATATATAGTAGGGAAGTATGCAATCTGGGAAACATTTCGCAGCTTTACGAATTTCAAATCTAAAATTTTTAAATCATACATATCAGAAAATATGAAGTTTATTTTTCTTATTTTAGAAAATCAAATATCTAATAAACCTGTCTTGACGAATATATGCCTGAAAGTATTTATTTTCTATATTTATAATGGTTACTTGTTCTTTCTTTATTTTCGATATTTATACCGATTACTTGTTCTTTATATATATTTGCAAAATAAATATTTTGTTACGGGTTCTCACCGATTATATTGCTGTATTGTCGTTAATTAACGAGTACATTCGTGTGCCAGCATTACCGAACATTAGTGAGCACATAAACAATTGATTTGATGGCATCTATCTGTTGTACCGGTATTCCGAATTACATCTTAAACTAACACATGTTTAATAATAATAATAACAATATGTCATAATTAACTATTGAGCCGGTTGATTAATTTTCACTGACAATTCTTGGCAGTGTGGTAATAAATAATAAAAAATTATGGTTGGCTACTAGGTTCGGAATGTGTGATGTATTATTCAGACAAATTTTTCCAGAATGAATTAATATATTTTGTCTCTGTGCACACTTGAAAATAATTACAGAAAAAATGTAATATAATTCCAATTTAAGAGTGGCATGCAACAGAGAAATTTTAAATTTTTTCTTTTTCTGCAATGAAGCTAAAACGCTAGGGTGGTCTGCTGATAAAAATATGCAAGTAAGAGTGTACGCGCTTTGTTATAAGTTATTTTTATGGTTATAATAACCGTCAATATTTTCACTTGTTATGTAAATTAATTAGACAAAGCACTTTGCCAAATTTACTTAAACAAATTACACTTAAATTCCGCAGCGATGATAATAAATTCAACGATTCCAGTTTTGTTTTTGGGCTAACAGCATAAATACAGGGTGAGAATAACTAAAATTTCCAGCTTTCAGTGGCATATACTAAGCTTATTGAGATTTTAGCCAACTTCAATTCGCGTTATACCAACTGCTTTTTGCTGACAATGGTGCGCCCTGTAAGAAATTTTTTTAGTGTTGGTCAGCGTTATTAGCGGCAACGAAACTCATTTGACGGATGTTTGTTTAAATTTTATTTTTATATACATATGTATATGCACTCATATCTTCAAACAATATACTTATATATATTTACCATGCCAATTAACTGCCTTAATTTAATCAACAAAGATGAGTCGACAACTTTAGTCAATAATAAATCAAGTCTTATTCGCCGCTTCCTTTCTGTGTTGGACGAAACACGAGAGCCGAGCAAAAAGTATGCGAATAATTTATAGCTGTGATTCGATATAAACACAAATAATATTGTACGACGCCATGCATTAGACAATGTGGTATGTATTGAGGGAGGTATGTGGGTATGAATCGTGTGTGGTAAGTCAATATGTTCTTTGTAGTGGCGAACAGTTGGATTTAACGAAATTTATACGCAAAAGTTTGTGTAAATAAGAGTTTGAGTATTTCTGCGTAATTCGTTCGTACACTTCGTTACAAACTTCTATACGCAGAAAGCTACTCACCAGCCGATTGCAACAAATTCGTGTAAGGTGCACGGAGCGACCCGGAGAATGTACACTTACAAAGCTAGCGAATAATAACAACTTCAATGGAACTTGTGCATGCAATTCTCAGAGTGTGATTCTATATAACGCAGTTATAATGGATACGTAATGACGAAGACGTGCATTCGGCAGAATGTATGCATTGCGACACGTAAGCAGATTCTTTTTTTGTACAACAAAGGGGCGTGAAATACCCGATGCGAAGTACGGTACGTGGAAAAGGGTGTGACACTGTTTTGATTACAGTTATAAATGTAACATAATAAGTATTTAAAATATATAAGAATAACGAGAATAAGATGTAATATAATACTATAATACTCATTTACAAAAATAAAAATAAAAATAGTTTAAAACTATTTTTTTGTTCATTTTTAAATATTTTTTTTTAATTTCTTTTTTAATTTTTTTTGTCTTTTATTTTTTTCCTCCTACAAGTGTATTATTTTGTTATATATTAATATTATTAATTTGGACAACAACAAAAAATACTCAAAAAGTAATACAAAATAATTACTAAAAAACTAAACTTGTTTTCTCTCAGCTATTATATACAAGTAGCTAACCGTTTTTTTTTTTAATTTAATTGTAGTGCAAAATTATTGCACATTTATCGAGCAATGTTACATTACATTTGTTTTTGTTATACTCTTTAATCTTCACGTGCTGCCAACGCTGAGGCAGCAACTTGTCAAAGCACAACAACAAACATTAAATGGCTAACAAAACAACTGGCACATTCACTAATCAACAATTGAAAAGTCATAAATGACAGCTGAGACAAATGGCAAGTGGCAAGTGGCATTTTTGGCACAAATGTTTTTTCTGCTTTCAATGCACGTTGTGGAAGCAGCGCGAGAAATGACAAATCAGTTATGCGCATATTGTGCAAAGCAGGGTTTATATGTACATACATATGTATGTGCATTTGTCCATATACATATGCATACCTTAGTCAGCAGTAAATAAGAATTATATTTCGAGAAATAATAAATTTTAGAAAATTTATTGATTTTCATTTTTGGAATAAATTAATAAATTAATAATTTTTTTTTTATATTTTTAACGAGTTTCAATATTAAATTTTTTTTATTTACATTTTTATTTATTATTATATAAAAACATTTTAGAAGTAAGATAAAATGGAAAGTATTAATTAATAAAAAATTTCAGAAAATTTTCTATTTGTTTTTTTAATTTAGCAATAACTTAATACTTTTGTGTTTTCTATAAAGACTTTCAATGTTTTTCATAAAGCATAAAATTGTAAGTTTTTTTACATTTGGGGTACTCACAACCCATCGTAAAGCATCGTAAAATCGTAAAATTATAAATTTTTACACTTGTTTAAAAAAATTGTTGTTGGATTTCATACAAAAATGAGTTTGCACATTTACAACTCTAAATGTTTTCGAATCGTTATAACTTATAACTTTATGAAAAAAAAATATAATAGAAAGTACAATTATAGATTTTAGAAAATTTTTCTGTTTGTTGTTTTTGTTAATTTTGTAATTAATAAATTTTTTATAATTTTTTTAAATAAATTTTTGTCATGAAATATTATATTGTATTTGTTTCAAAAAATTATACAACAAAAACTTAAAAAAAAAGTAGGATAAAGAATAAGTTTCAGAAAATTTTTAATTTTACAGTGCTCAAAATGTATATTTTTTTTTATTACATTTTTTATTATTTTTAATTAATTTGTAAAAAAAAAAATTGAAAAGTAGAAAAAATATATAAAAAAAATCATTTTATTTAAAATTAATTTTTTTTTCAAAATTTAATTATTTAAATCTAGTAAATAATGAAATTCAGAAAATATAAAAAATTTGTTTGTTAAATTCTAAAGACTTTTAAAATTACTATTATTTTAAAATAATTTTTTTTTTCATAAAAATTTATTAAATGAAAAACTAAAAAAAATATTAATAATAATTTTTTGTCATTTATGACTTAATTTTTTGAAAATGAAACAGTAAAAATAAAAAATTTAGAAATTAAAAAGTAAAATGAATAAACCAAAAAATCAATTTTTAATTTTTGTATTTTATGTTAGTACGTCTAGCTCAGTTCCGTTTTTTTAGGGAAACCGAAAAGTAAAAAATTATTTTCAAAAATATATTTGAGCTATTTGATTTATTATTATTACTTTATTGCTATAAAAAGCAGAGCTGTAGAGTAAAACTTCGGTGAAAAATTTTTAAAATTAATTAACATTTTTAATTTTTTTCCTACCATTCCTGCAAGGCGTGCACACGAACCAAAAAATGCAATAAAACGTGGAAATTTCGCTATAATAGCATAACTGCTCCTGGCGCCAAGTTAAAAATAAAATAATAAATATAGTAAATAAATAAAATAGTAAGTACACAAGCGAGCTGTCTTAAATTTTCTTAAACAGAAACTGTTTATAAAAAAAAAAAAATTGCAAAACGTAACAAATTGCGACGCAGTGGCAACCGCAGCGAAAACATGCATGTTTTATCAGTTAACAACGAATTTAGAAATTTAATTATACGCACGTAATGTATGTGCGAGCGCGCGCGTCGCTATCAACCGTCCGCCAGCCGCCATTGGGGGCGGAACTGAAGCGACGACACGCGCGCGCTCGCGCATAAATATGTATGATTGATGGGGCAAAATAAAAACAACACAGTATGAAATAAAAACAGTAGCAAGTCACATCAGTCACATACATATTCATGCGGTGCAAAGCACAGCGCGGCACACACACGCGTACACAGCTGAGAGCGCATGAAACGCACGAGCGGCGGGCGGAAGCGAGCGGTGCACGCAGCAGCCGCACGCGGATATGCCGCTGACACACTGACGATAGACGACGAAGCCGATGCGTTTGTGGCGTGTCAAAACAGATGCTTTTCAAGCGGCTGACACGACTGCCGCCACACAACCGCCACTGGTGACGACTCTTACCGCACTCTACTCAACCACTGCTGTTCACTAATTGCCACTGTGTGCATCTGTAGTTGTTGTTTTGTGGCAGTTTTCTGTATTCGCCAGTGTGGCAAGTGGCTTGTTTACAAGTGGCCAACGGCGGCAGGATATTTGCATTTCATCTGAATTTTGGCGCCATTTAAATGCACCGGGGCGTATGTGGAACACAGTTAACACGACAAAAGTCGCACCGTTATGGCAGCGTTTGTGGTGTTTGCTTTGTTTTTAATAATAACATGCCACACTCAACACGCAGGCCATTATTTTAGCTATTTTTAGCGAAATTTAATTTCGATAAAAATGTGTGTGTGCCGCGGCAGCTGGAAATGCAAAAGAAAATCATAAAATTTCGACTGGGGCAAAGTGTAAATGTTTGCATGAGAAAGCGGTTAATGTGTGGCAAATGCAGTTATTTTATTTACTTGCCCCCTGCTGGTGAATCTAAGCATATTTTTATGTTTTTAGGCTGCGCAAGTAAAAGTTTTTTATTGCAATAGGTAACGGTACCTACAGCGGTAACAATAATAATATATGTAAATGGGTTTGTTTATATTTCTGCACACCCAAGAGATTATGCATTATTGTTATATTAACATATGTGTGTTTTTGTGGTTTTAGTAACCTAATCGACTAGTAACAGTGCCCCACAAAAATACGCACACTTGCCATAATACTTGTGTATATATGCATATGTAACACATGAGTATGTAAATGTGCTCATTTACATAGAAGTTATTAAAAGCTTCATCATAACAGACATCCAACAAGTGAAGGAGGCCTTTTTGCAATAAAAGTAAACATTTTACGGCAATTTAAAAGCTGATATAAGCATATTATTCAGTAATAATTTTTAATATCCCACTTTTATGTGAAAATACGTTATACATTTTTTATTTTATTATTGATAGCAAGAAGTGAAGTTCTTATGCTTTCTCCAGCAGTTTCAAAAATTGGTTAAAACACTTTTAAGACTAAGACTTCATGCTTTTCAATCGATCGGTGATAAGCTAAGGAATGCGTTTCAATTTTTTAGTCCTCAGAAAATAAAATTCTGACAAATATTTAAAAAAAAGCTTTTGAAAATTAGATACCAATTAAGCTGAATAAAATTTAAATAAAGTAGTAAAATAAAATAATATAAAAATTTGTATAATAATTTTTAAAATAAATAAAAAAATTTGTAAAATATCATAAAAATAATAATAAATAAAATAAAAATATATGAAAATGCTTAAAAATTAAAAAATTATAAAAACTATAAAAAAAAATTGTAAGCTATAAAAAAAAATTAAATTAAAATAAAATAATAAATAGATATAAAATAAAAATATATGTGAAAACATACCGAAAAAAATTAAAAAAACTAAATAAATTATAAATAAAAAAAAAATTTAAAAATACGCAAAAAATAATTAACAATAATTTATATAAAATAAATAATTAATAAAAGATTAAGTTGATTTTGAATTTTAGTATTTTTTAAAGTAATAAAAATATGAAAAAATATAAATAGAAAAAAATTATATAAAAATATCAAAGAATTCAAAACAAAAAACCAAAAACAAAAATTTAATGAGGTTTTAGAAAATTACGAAAAAAATATCGATGAAAAAATATACACTTAAAAACAAATAAAATAAAACAATATGAAACAATTAAAACTAACAAAAAAATTAAAAAAACACAAAAACCACAAAAGCAAAAAATAAATGAAGTTTTAGAAAATAGCAAAAAAAAATTACAAACAGAAAAGAATAATTCACAATGTAAAAAATAATAATAATAAATAAATATTATTAATAAATTGAAAATTACGATAAGCGATATTGCAAAGCGAACCAAAGTACAAGGTGCTTTCCAAAGTAAACAGGACTTTTTGTATCTAGCGCCCCCTGGTGGCGCCATCTATATGTCGACTGGTGCGTTAGAATCTGCTATCCATCGATTGTCAAGTGATTTCATAACATTTCACCAATTGGAAGTGAAGATATTGCGTTTCAAGTGTTTGTGTTATCGGTGCGAAAATGAGCTTCGAACAAAGAACCAACATTAAATTTTGTTTTAAAATTGGTAAAACTTTTACCGAAACGTTTCAATTGATGAAACAAGTTTATGGCGATGATTGTATATCCCGTAGCTGAAAGCACGAGTGGTTTCAACGTTTTCAAAGTGGTCGTGAGGACATACATAAATGACGATCAAAATGTGGGCCAATCAAAATCAGTAATCACAGAAAACTCCATCGAAACTGTGCATGAATTCATCAAAAATCAGCCAAAATCATCATTGAAATTCATGGAAATGGAATTGAACATCTCCAAAACATCGATTTATCGCATTTTTACCGAACATTTGGGCTTACGAAAGGTGTGCACGGTTTGTTCTGCACAAATTGACTGACGACCAAAAATTGCTCTCATCGATTGACGCTTGTGACAAATTATTTTAACAAAAATCACATTTTAACCATTAATCATTCCCCGTATTCACCTGTTATGGCGCCGTGCGACTTCTTCCTTTTCGGAAAAATGTCTTTGCTCATTTAAAAGGCTTCCACCGGCATAGTCGCGGCCATACCGGCCAACGAGCTGAAACACTCGTTCGACATGCCTTTGGATTGTGCAAAAAGCTGTACTGAAGCGGAAGAAGACTATTTTGAATAAAATAAATTGATTTTACGTTACTTTAGAACGCACTTTGTATACACATATACATATATCATATATTTTTGGCTTGATGACTTATGAATAGAAGTCTGTTGAAGCAAAAGTTCTGAATCCCATGTGAAAATGCTTTAAGGACCGGCCTAATCAGTTTTTGAAAATTGATCATTTGATATGATCCGCATTCGTTATTTACAGCTTTTGCTGCTAATATAGATATTTTATTGAACAACAACAAAGAAACGTTTATATTTAGTATAAATTTATGATGCATTCTAATTTTTGTTAATTACGATTTAATTCAATCAAGTTCGCTAATAACAACGAACAAAAAAATGTTACAATAAAAGGCGCATATTGAAAACGGCCAAAAAATTCCAATACTAAAAAATGTTAAATTAAATCAAAAAACAAAAATTTAAAATTAAATATTAATGAAAGGGGATTTTATATTTTTGGATAATTCGTGTTTAAAAAGCGGAGCAGAATTTTAATAGTAAATTGCATTTCTACTTAATTTTTTTGCCAAATTGGTTTCATTGAATGCATTTGAGGTTATAAATAGGTCCGCATAATTACAGAGTGTTGGCTAAACTTACTTTTCCTAAGCGTAATCAACGCTTAAGCTTAAAGCACATCAAATTTATCAGCAATAAAATTTATATGATGCTCTTCAAAACAAATAAACCTTCGTTTCAATCACTTTCTCAATGTTACACAGTGTTAATTGCCATATTTTATATAATTAGTTTGAGCGTGAGTACATGGTATTTGCATATAAGTATACACATACATGACATATGTATAAACGTAGTGTTTGAAGTTTTATTTTTGCAATAACGACAAAATTTTTTATTTCATTACTTCATTAATGTTTGTTGCTGCTTTTTGTTTGAGCGACGAAAGTTCAAAGTGTCAATAATATACATATGTACATACATATATGTAGGTATGTATGTTCAAAGATTTATACATACATGTATGTACATATTTACTTAATTTTAACTGAATGTACAAAAAAACAAGTTACTTTTGGTTTTCATGTTTCTTCAGCTCGGCATTTATTATTTTTCTTTTGACAAGATTTTACTTTTCGCTTATATAAATACAAGTATATATATACATATACATATGTATGTAACTTGAAAGTACACCGTTTTCAGTTGTATAATCAGACAGCTGTGTTTAATTTGCTAATTTTCGTTTATGGTTGATTGGTTAATCAGCAGTTATGGAATGTCTAGCTATTGGTAATAACCGTGTGGATCAGAAATTCTTAGAACAAGGGATTAACGTCACAGCATGTATAGAAAAAAATAATGAAATATTGACTTCAGGAATATAAATGTATTAGAAATTTGTATGCAATTTAAAACAGAAATATATTAATATTTTGAGGTTTTTCGTAGAAAGCTTTCATTGAAGAAAAGTACATAACTTTTATAAAGAGAAGCTTCAAAAGCTTACCAACCTAATGCTCCCGATTTCTGCATAGATTTCTTAATTCGTTGTGAGGATACTTATTGTTCCACGAAAGTTTTTCAATATGAATTTTCAGACAATTAATAGAACGAATGGTACAAACAAAAAATAATAAACAAAATATTGTAATATTAAAGAAAATTTGTGGTTTCGTGGTTTCCTTTAGAAAAAGAAATTATAATAATTTGATTAACTAAACTCTTTTAGATAAAACTCCAGTGCTTTATAACATTATATAGTGCTTAATTATAAGATAAATAGATGAGGATCCTCATCCGCAACCTTAGGTATGTTGAGCTCATGAAACTATATTATCTTTGAAAGCTTAAAAGCTCTCTTTAAAGGAACTTTCATACCACAAAGTTCATTTTAACTTTGCGTTATTGTTTTTGAGTTATAGAAAAGCAAACCTTAGAGTCCTTGAAAAAGTAAAAGCTCGAGCTGCAGGAGATTTCATATTATAAACCTCATTTTTTTTTTTTTTTTTTTTTTTTTTTTTGGATTTATTTATTTACAATCTATCAATTAGGCAATAAGTAAATTAGTTAAAAAAAAAATATAATATTATAACATAAATAGTTGAACTCTAGTGAGAACAGCTATTATATTCAAAATTCTATAATTAAGAGTTTATTTACAATATTTACAAAGCTTAATCTCTAAAAGGTACATCTAAAACGTGATTTCTGTTAAGCCTTCGAGTTGTATCGCTATTATCCAGTAGAGTTATTGCCAGAACATTTTCATGACCATGTAGCTTCTCAACACACCTTGTGCTTATACTTTTTATTTCTTCTTTAACGTATTTAATATTTAAATCTTTGGGTATTTGATCATTAGCCACAAACCAAAAGGCGTCAACAATAAGTCTAAGAGTGATGGACTGATATCGTTGAAGGATTTCAATATTTGCTTGGCTTGCAGTACCCCATAACTGGATACCATAGGTCCACACAGGCTTCAATATAGCCTTATAAAGTCGAACTTTGTTCTCCAAACTGAGCTGTGATTTTCGCCCAAGAAGCCAATTCATTTTTTTTGTTTTAATATTGAGTTTCTTTCTCAAGCTTTTAATGTGGCTTTCCCAAGTTACTCTTCGATTTATATCGAGTCCGAGATAATTTGCGGAATCACTACCTATGTCATATTATAAGCCTCATTTAAATTTTTATTTTGTATTTTTAGCCCAAAAAGGGTATTGAAACTTGGTGTATAAAGAAACTTCGTTTGCTCTTTGAAAGTTCAAAAGCTGTTTTTAAAAGAGCTTTCTAACCATAGAACTTATTTAAACTCCCGGACGAGTTCTTTTCGATTATTTAAAAAAAAGTAGTATGCCACTACCTTTAAAAGTTTAAAGCTTACGAAAGCGTGAAAGCTGCTGCTTCTTGCATACCATAAATTTCATCTAAGCTTTCACTTCCATTTCTGATGAGCCCTAAAGAATTGATATTTACTTGTATTTGGAAGTTAAGAGATTAGCTTATGAAAATCTGAAAACACTCTCTAATAAAGCATTCATTCATTGCATTACAAGCGTAAAATCGTGATATATAGCAGCATTTCAGAGCTTGAAAGCTTTTAATATATACAAATATAAATAGAGATTATTTTTAAAATTTATTTTAGATATAAAAAAAATTGCAAAAAATTTACAGTAGGGCATCAGCCAGGTGATTAGTGTAATTATTATAAATGAAAACAAGAGAAAAGGATCCCATCAAATTTATTTGTTTGAAGCTTTAAACTTGTAGAGCGGCGAATCGAACGCGCAACTGGACTAAGTTAAATAACGAGCCGATAAATCCAATAAATATACAATAGCATGCAACTATACTATTTTTATGAGTTATTCACATTCTATTCTTTATAGAATTCAATTGGATGACTTCACATGCAATTTTATTGACGCGAGAGCAATGGGTTTACCACACCGAGCAGAGAAGTGACGAAATGGAATACAGTTGTTATATGAATAACACATGGATTATATTACGTCAAATGGTCTTTAAATGTCATCAAGGTTGACTTTAAAAAACTAAATGTAATTCATGTGCATTTAAACGCCGCCTTTATATGCCCTGTGGAAAATTTGGCCGGCAATTACGCTTAGAGCCTCCGCCGTCGCCATAAACGCTTGTTGACAAAATGAAAAACAGTAGCTATCAAAAAAAACAATACAGACGTTAATTGTTTGATGTTCCACATGAAGGCACCGCTAGAAACGAGCCGATAAATTTAATCAACTAGCTTCACAAATAAAGACAGCAATTAAGGTTGGATAATGCAGGGGCGAGTCGCATCACCAATGCATACCTGGATGCAGTATAAATTTGTACAGTTTTCATGTCACATGTAAATAATTTCATGTTAACAATATCGCACATATAATATATACATACATATATATATATATGTATATAGAGTGCATGTATGTGCCTTGTAGTTGTAAATAAGCACATTTATTTTCCAGCCCACAACTTATCAGCAATCACCTGCGTCAAGCTGCAGCCTCACGTGTTGGCTCTTGTGCGATATGTAAAATGTGTGTTTGTAATTTTTGTGTTTTTTGAAAATGTATTAAATTTAATTCAACGATTTTGCATTACCAACTGATTTTGTTGTACAACCTTGATTTATTGGCTGCGCTTGTGCTAACTTTAACGTCGCCAGCGTTGCCATGTGATGGATGTCAGCAGGAAATGTACTCGCGAATTTATGTAGTTATGTATATATATATTCATTTATATGTATATATGTATGTATTTAAGTCAGCAGTACGCGCACTAAAATGCAATTGCAATAAGTAATCGTATCTTCGTCACGTTGATCGTTGACATTTCAATCGCCAAGGCTTGTTATAAAACCATTTACGTGTAGACCGCAATCACACACAAATACATACGTACATATGTACACAAATGTTTACTTGGTAATGTTCTTGAAATTGGTAATCAATACGAATGGGAAATAAGCACACTTGCGGGAACGCCGGTGCGTGTTTAAAATTTCGCGAAATTAGCTTACACTAAACATACAGAAACAACATTTTAGATTCAAAAAAATACTACTTAGTTTTTATTTTCATTAATATGATTTCAATTAAGAAATATGTAAAAATATTTTATAATAGACACTCTTAATTTGGTCAATTAGCCATACTATATGAAAAATAATATAATTGACTCACTTTAAGAGACTTTCTGACATCTCAATAACTTTTTAACTAAATGAAATTCGAATAATTTTTATTTCAACGATTTCAATGAACAAACCCTTTATTCCATCAGTCAATTAGCATCACTAGAATGGTAACTGAAATTCCTTTAACAAATCTATACTCATAAAAATCGGATATTTTCGTTTTCGTTTGTACAACCTGAATTATTTCATTTAAAAATAATATTTATATGTAATAGATTACTCAGGCAACTTGTTAATTTTTGCCTAATTGAATCAACTTTAAAATTTAATGGTAATGGGTTCAAGCAAGAAGCTTTCTGAAGCCTTTTTAAGTTTTTTCTTCATATAAGAACCAGAACATATAATCATTCAATCAACTTTTATAATAAATTCTAATGGGTTCCATTAGAGAACTTTCTGAAGCCTCCTTAAATCGTGCGAATTAGATTTTAAGCTCTTTTTTATTCAAAATATTATTTTGACGCATATCTTCGTTATCTCAACTATTTATTTTTGACGCGAAATTGCGTATTATATTACTTCGATAAAATAGCGCAACCAAGTGGCATAAAGTGGTTAAAGAACCACTGTTAGATTGTGAGATTACGAAAAACTATAGAAGAGGCTGTTAAAAACATTGTATAACAGATGCTCTTTGATGACAATTGGCGAAAAAAATACTTAAATTTGTTGTCTGTCTAATTGAGTCTATTAAGAACTTAATTGTGTTGTAAATTTTGTTACTCACACTCATATTTGTTGCAAAAATTAATGTTAAATATGCAGTTTTATGCGAAAATTCAGATTTGAGTCGGCTAATGAGTTTTTCTTATCACAATATTCATACAAAGTTGTAAATAGTGATATTTGTTAAATTATTTCAAAGTTTGAAAACAAGCTCATTAAGTGTGAGGAGTAAACTTTTGCAAGAATTTATGGAGTACTTTTGTCAAAACACAATTTAATTGGCTAATTTGAATTTTCAGGTAATTCATTTTTGTTATTTATTTGAAAAAAATATCAATATTAGTTAGTGTTTTTTGCAAGCATGTAGTATACATAGATTCAGCATAGCAAGTTTTTATACGCTGAACAGCGTGCATTAAGTTTGTCATGAAGTTTGTAACGCCTGCATGTCTGTATATACGCGAAACAAGTCACTCAGTTTATAAGATATAGATCCAAATTTTTGAAGACGTTCTTTTCTCCATAAGCAGCTGCTCATTTGCCGAAACCGACGTTATCGAACCACTATAGCATATAATTGCCATACAAACTAAGCGCTTAAAATCAAGTAAGTAAAGACAATTAATTTTATTTTTTATCCGCTGTCATCGTCAGAATAAACATGAATACAATATTCCTGAAAATATGCACAAGCAATTAGCAGACAATTATTTGCTTACTTGAAAATCATGAATGAAATCTGCAGCTATGAGTGATTTCGCGGATTCCAAGAAGTGAGGGAAAAAGGCGGAAAATAAATAGCGCCCCGCTGACCACAGAAATTTCGCAATAATTGGAAAAAAGTACACATAATGCTAATGTCTTCAGGAGAATTGAAGTAAATAATAGCACAATTCGCTGACAAAGCGCGTCACTTCATATATAAACATTGTGTTAAAATTAGCGCAGGTTTATTAATAAAAATGTACATAATGTAATATTAATGTACGCATATATTTATATATGTATACAAGAGCGCACAAATCATTGCGAAAAATCCCAGAGGCTAGTCATTCAAAACTATGAATGGAATGCCAAGCGAAATACGCGTACTTTGCATACAATTTCCAATAACTACCTATAAATATACATATGTATGTTATTTATTTATATATATATACATACATATATATTATGAACATTTATAGGTATGTACATCTTCATTCATATGAAAATCCCACAGACAAACGAATGACAATCAATTCGCAATGTTACAAGCATTGACCTGGCAATAATGCGGCTTGAACGGTGACTGGCGGCGAAAAACCCTTAATTATGAATTGAAAAGTATATTGTACGATCCCATATACATATGTATATCTGCGTATATGCAAAGTGATTGCTATGCAAGCAATGTAAAACAAATATACGTAACTTCATTCTGTTCGATTGCTGCAAAAAAAACATAAAATCACAGTACAACAAAATATGCAAACTTGCAAACCTACATACAAGCTTGTAGTGCATGTTGTTGTAGGCGTTTAATGGCTCATCAAAAACAGGTCAGGTTTATTAGTTTGTACTTAGGAGCGTACAGCATAAATTTTGGCCTATTAGCGTGCGAGCATTTAACAAAAAATGCTATAAAAACGAGGGCATATTAAATATTTGTAGTTTGTACACAGAAATATTTTTATGATATTGGTTATTTTGAAAACAATATCAAAGCGACAACACAAGCAGTGCACAAAATAACAAACAAAAACACCGAACAAAATATGTGGAAGGTTGCCGTTAATGCGGGGAAATAACGCCACACTTAGTTGAGGGTTGGATTATAAATGCCTAAAATAAAATTGTTTTTTTATTTGCATTTAAATGGTATTTTATGAATGCGTACCGATAATGCCGAATGTTGGTGCAACATTATTAGAATTTTACCCAGAAGAAGCAGTTCTAAAGGTTATATTCACCGCTAGAATTTTCCTTTTTTACTAAAACAAATTTTAAGGTATCCAAGGCATTTAATATTCTCGATTAAATGATTTAGAGCACAACCGCTTACCAAGCTTTTCAAGCCCTTTGTCATTTAGCGCTTATTTAGCTATTATTTTCTTTATTCAGCTTTAGTTTTCTTTACTCAACTAAAGATTAAGCATATTCAGCTATCAATTTCTTTATTTAGCTAAAGATTAATAATATTTAGCTTTAGTTTTTTTTATTCATCTAAAGATTAAGCATATTCAGCTATCAATTTCTTTATTCAGCCAAAGATTAATCATATTCAGCCATCAGTTTTTTATTCAGCTAAGGATTAAGCATTATCAGCTATCATTTTCTTTATTCAGCTAGAGATTAAGGATATCCAGCTATTATTTTCTTTAGCTGAATAAAGCGCTGAATGAGAAAGTTTCTAAATATAAATCTATCCTCTTAGTTTTAAAGTTAAAATAATAACTTTTTAACTGGGATTGTTTTTTAACTATAATTTAATAATAATTTTTAAAAATTATAAACAATACAACTAATTTCCATGAGAAAAGTAGATAATAAAAATTTGATCGCACAAATACTCACAATATAGTTAAAAGTACAAAACAATGGTTTTGAAATAGTTTGGCATTCAGCAATTTATCAGCGCAGGTCAGCGCTTATTCAGCACAAGTCAATGACAGCTGAATTAAAAACTGAACAGCTACTAAAACTGAACGGGAGCACATTAAGTGAAACGATGACTATTTATACAGTATTGATATGATATTGATTGCTGAACAAAGCGTTGAATACGCAAAAACTGCATAAACTCTGTAGATTCGTAAAAAGTTTAATTCAACGAAATACATATATTAAATTAGTTTTACAAAAGTGTCATACAAAGTTTCAAGCTTTTGAACAGCGATTTCTGTGACAAAATGAAGAAAAGCTTAAGACGACATTAGCAAAGACTGATATTCGCATTTTTAGCATAACTTAGTATATTACCAAAATTTTAAAGCGAAGTCGAGTTCAAAAAATATGGACCGCTTAACTCAAGGCGTCAAAAATAACTCAATTTGAATAAATCTTTTAGCATTTTAATATCAAATATTAAAGGCATGAATGGCACCCATTTAAGGTAAATATGAACAAGTTTTTCAAATATGTATGTTGTATAATAAAAAATATAAATGTAGTATATAAATAAAAAAAAATATGCACACAACACTTACGGTTTTTCGTTTAAGAATTCGCCACGCGTAAACTCCGACAAGCGACGCGACTTGGCTTTCTTGGTGAGCGCCAGCGCCGCGCTACTGCCCTTCGCTGTCGACGCTGCAACCAGGTGACCACTGGTGCCGGCATTTGTTGTTGCGCTTGCTGACGCATTCAGACGGAAATTTTTGAAATCCTCCAGCGAGGCGCACGCACAGTCGGCATTGCCGACACACAACGAAGACGGCGACCATGGCAAGAGAGCACCGTTTTCTTTATCTGTTGTCGCTGTTGCGTTTGTGTTCAGTGTGAATGTCAAGAAATTCGGGCACGTATGTGTATGCTGTGGCGTTTGGTGCTTGTGGTGTTCACGACTGAAGTTATGACGTTGCCATTGCGCTGTCGTTTCATTGCCCGCAGTTGTGGCGCAAGCGCACAAATCTTCATTGCTGCTCGCCAAGGAAATGGGCGAACCCTCGCGCGAATCGCCGTTCAGCATGCAATTGCATTTAATGGGCATTTGATTGGACCAACGGCGCAGTGGTGAGCGTTCTTGACGCACCCGACTCGGTTCGAAGCTTTCCAACGACAGTTTTTTGACCAGCAATCTTTGGGCCGTTTGCGCGCCGGCACGCTGCAGGCAGTTATGTTGTTTCAGATTGCGACGCGGCGATGGTGGCGAAGGTGTGGCGGGTGGAGAAATCAGTGCAGCCGCAGCTGTGGTGGAGATGGCATCCAGCGAGCTCGATTTCATAATAGGACCACTCGAATTTTTCTGCTTGCCGGCCGTTGAGTTGGCGCGGTTTTGTGCCACAATGCGCGCATATAATTCTTCGCTGTCCAACGGCAATAGTTGCGGCATGCCAAGACGTCGCTTGTGTTGCGCATGGTGCTTCGATTTGGACGCGTCTTCGGCGGCGCAGTCCGCAGGTTCGGGCTGCTCATCGATACGTTCGCTGCTCGACGACTTCTCCGGCTTGGAATGTTGCTTACTATAGGACAATATATTAGACAGTCTTCTCATTTTGTTTGGCTTCGTTGTTTTGACAGACTTCTGTGCATCACAATGGGCGGCATCGTCGCCCTGCTGCAACTTATCGGCGGCTGTACCTGCCGTGTCCACATTTGGTGTGTGTACTTCCAAGCCCTGCTGTGCGGTTGTCGGCATCACAGCGGTTTCATCGATTTTGCTGACAATAAAACGATTTTTGGATTCTGGATGCGTCGCGCCTGAGGTTGCGGTCGTCGGCGCACTGCTTGCATCCGATTTTTCCAATTGCAAGATGTCGTAAATCGTACCATATTTGCGATTGTTGCCCAAACGCGCCGACGAGGAAATGGAATTTGCGGCTGCGGTGACCGAATTTGACGCGCTAACGCTACGGTCATCCGTACATGTTGCCTGCAACGCGTTGCTCTGCGTCTGTTGCTGCTGTTGTTGCTTTTGTATAATATCGTAAATCATTGTTGGCTTTAATGGCTTGTGTTTCTCCTTTGCATCTCTGTCTTTATCTTTTTCCGTCTTCAGAGCGCTATCGCGGCGCTCATGTCGCGCGGCAACATCCTTTTCCAAAATAGCCGAAAGACTTTTGCGTTGAAAGAAGTCGCCCGCACTGGTGACGGAGGAGGCGGTTGAGGAGGCTTGCGATGTTTTGCGGTGCAGAATCTCATAAATGGTGCCATATGTCATATATTTGTCATACTTATGGTATGTTAGATTGTAAATGTCATTCTTGCGTTGTATGATGTCATAAATGGTGCCATAAACAAGCTTATCGTAGATTTTGAAGTTGCGCTTATAATTATTACCACCGCAGACACCTTTGCTGATAGACGCTGCCGCCGAGGGTACAATGGCACCGACGTTGCTTGGCGGTTGCGCCTCACTTGCCGTTGCGGTGGCAGCATCGCCGCACTTCGCGGGCGTTGCCGCATTGGAGCCTGCCACTTGCTGCTCTTTCAGTGAGTTGCGGCGCATCAGTAAAAACGATGCGTAACTTTTACGATGCCGCGAGTTTTGGCGTTTAAATGGTGTTGTAGTTGAGGCGATTGGCGCGGCCCCTTCGGCCACTAAACCAGCGCTCTCCAAAGCGTCCATGTTTTCGCATTCGCGCACCAAACGTTTGAACTCCTCGTATGATTTGCGGCGTATGTGCGCTTTTTCTTTCTCTTTGGCCGCCAGCACCTTTTGATCGAGTATTTGCGATAGAAAATCCGAATTCTTACGCAAAATTTCTGTGGTTGACCGTTGCGATATTGGCGTTGCCGCCAGCGTAGTTGCCGTGGTTGATGGTGTTTTCAGTGAGGCGGACGCGTCAGCAGTATCCATTTCAGCGGTGCACACCGCAAACTTGTTTACACAATCCGGTTTCGAGTCGCTGTGCACTGAAAAAGTGTCTAAGTGGTCGGACGCTGCACCGATTTGACGATTGGCAAGTGTAGACGCGGCGTTTGGCAGGGCATTAACAGCCGCGCCACCGTGCCTCTCTTCGCCTGTGGTCGCGGACTGTTCTGATATAGATTCTAATGCATTCGACATTGTCGCCCCAGTCGGCGTCGTCTGCGAAACCGCGGACATTGGTGTTGTTGTTGCTGCATGCGCTAATGCCGTTTGCATTGTCATTGACGCAGCGTATTGAGTTTCCTTTTCCAAACAAGTGGCAGTACGTGACAGTAGCGTCTTACGCCGGGCACTTGCTTCCGCTACCGCACCATGCGCGCCGTCAAAATGCGCCGCTGCGGCAAACATGGCTTTGAATTCTTCGTAGGACTTGCGTCGATTGCGCGACTGCGTCAAGCATTCCTTGTAGTTGAGGCGCGCTATCTTCTCGGGTGCATCGCACGGTTCCGCCGTATTGTAGCCAACGCGCACAGCGTTGCCATTAACTGGCGCTGTGGAATTTTCCACACCGTCGAATATTTGCGCCAGCGTAGGTCGGGTATTTGCCGCGTTTGCGGCAGCAGCAGCATAGAGTAGCGCACCAGCGGCGCTCTGCAACGAGCTCTCCAACTTATTCTGCATTTCAATAAAGCCAGAATCCATCGAACTAATGGTGCAGGTTGAGTCGAAGCTTGTTTTGCGACTGGAATTATTGCTCGATGGTTGCGCGCCAACTGCAACAGCGTTCGCAGCGACTACGCTATCGTCGCTGACATTTTGTATTGCTTGTGCTGCCCCGAATTCGACTGATTCGCTAATTTGCATGCAAAGCGCATCTGCTGGCAATGGAAGGTTGCAGTTGTTTTTGCCGTCGCTGACGTTATTGTCAGCGTATTCGTGCGCGTCCGCTGTGACGGCCAACGGTTGATTGGGAGCGCACAACAAATCGAAGGTCTTCGTATCACAAGCGAAGTTTGGCGCTATAGCGCCAGCCTTGCGGCTCGCCGTCAATTTATCGCTACCATTATTGCCATCTTCATCATCATCATCGAAACTAATTAAGTCCTTAACTACTTCGGAAGCGGCTACTGTCGCATCCATTGGTGTATCACAGTTGTTTGGCCGGGCGCAAGCCATGCGCTCTGTTGTTGGCAAACGCGGTGCTCCGCGCATTTCAGACTCCACGTCACTGCGCAGTGCTTTCTCACTAACGCTATTACTCTCCATCGAAACTGGCATTTCTCCAAAGCGTTCCGGCGCTCGCAATGCACGATTACTTGACAACTGTATCGTCGCGTCGCTTACAATTTGCTTTTTATTCACCGACGCGTACGCGGGCAGTAATGATAATGTCGGCAGCGGAATGCAGCCGATTTTATTGCTACGACTATTGCTTACACTACTGCTGCTCCCACTACCAGCACAGCTACCGCCACCGCCATTTGTGATTGCAATGTTACGATTATGAAAGATTTTCACGCTTTGCATTGGTAATTTGTGACGATTTTGCCGATTACGTGCCGCCAATGCAGAAGCAAAGTTGAGGCAATGCTTGCGATGATAGCGGCGCGTGTACTTATTGGCAATACTGTAGACAGGATCGTCTAGCGGCGTTAACGCTTCATTGGCTCGTGCCGCTGTTGCTGTGCAGCTCCAATCCACAAAGGCGCTACCGCGACCGGAAGTCCTGAGCAAGCGCTGTAAACGTTCTGCGGCTAAAGCGCGTCGGCTTTGATTGCTTTTCGGCGGGTAGATGGCCGTGGCATACTGGCAATTGCTATTGCGCATGCGCGCCGCAGCATTTGCCTGACAACGGGAAGCATATACATCATTCATGCATTTTGCACAGCAGAGAAATTCGTAAAGAATTTCATCGTCGGCAGTAGAGTTGGGCGGCGTGAATGTGGAATATTTCGGTTCGTACTCCTCCTCATCGTACTCAAACTGCTGTGGCGGCACTTCGCGCGCCGCTTCCGCTAATTCGTGTTCTCGCTCCTCATCCTCCTCCTCTTCGTCTATCACATCGCGCTGCTCTAGATTGGCAGGCAAGTCTGCGTTTGCGCGCGGCTTGTTTGTTGTCACAGGCATTAGTATATATGTGTTTTTAACATGTTTCTCCTCGGCGCCACCGCCATGCGTCGAAACATTTGGTGCGACATTCTGCGCTGTGTTCTCTTTATTGCCATCCGTATCGACAACAGTGCCTTCACCAATACTACCGCCACTGCTATTTACAATCGAACTTTCGATGCTAATGCCACTGTCGAGCAGCACAAATGAGCCGTCCGCGGGCAATATGAGTCTACCCTCGGCGGCGGCATTCACCAGTTCGCGCAACGCCAGCACCTGTTTCTCGGTCACGTTTCCCTGCAATTGTATGCCGTGGAGCGCGAAAGCTGTGGGTTGTTTATTCACTGAATTTGGATCGGTGCACCACACGACCGGCATGCTTGCCATTTTGCTGGCGCTCGCGGCGGCCGCCACAACGGATGCTGTTGCCGTGGCTGTGGCTGCAGCTGCGGCTGTGGCAGTTGCAGTGGTGTATGCGGATGCGCAACTGTGTCGCCCGCTCGTAATGCTTTCGGTGCGCATGAGTGTTTATGATATCGCTAATTGCGCTTAATTTAACTGAAAACAAGTATTGTCATTGGCAAGTTTTGAAATCGCAGCAGTCTATATATTTATTGATTTATTTGGATTGTTATTGCTGTTGTTTTACCGCTAACTACTATTAGTATTTCAACGTAGTGTTAGTTGTTTGCTGGTATGTTACTCCAGACGAAGTTGTCCTCGTTTATTCTTTATTTATCTTCTTTGTTCAGCATTATAAATAACGCGTGTTGCTATAATTCGTTGAGTTGGGAAAGAGTGTGAGAGTTTAATTATTGGAAATGTTACTTTAAGGAAAAACACAAATTCGTGCTTTTCTCTTTGCTGTTTCGTGACACTCTTCGCGTTGTTTGTTGTTTGCAGTTCACTTTCTAGAACTAAAGTCTTACTAAATGGAACCCATTGAATGAAAATGTGTGAAAAGTATTGAGTGAAATCAGTGAATTGAAGGCGCTGTTAAGATGAAATCATATTATTCCTAGAAATTTGCTATGTAACATAGAATCTTGATGATCCCTCACAATATTTAAAAAAATTCTTTTAGTTGCAGAATTGGATATGAATAAATAAAAGCCATTTCGTAAGTAGTTTAAACCAAACCTTTCATAAGAAATAAAAGAGAAGCAAATTTAAATCAAGAACAAAAATTTAAGACATTTTAACCCGAAAGTTTGTCGGACGAAATTACAGAGCTTTTCATAACAAGATTAAGAAATTTTATACATTTTCGTTTTTTTCCTATTTCTTCATCAGTTTCAACAGAATAGAACTGATGTTAAAGACTGAGTGCGCTCTCTCAAAAATACTGTTAATAACACGATTAATTACCAGCTGGTCATTGCTCCGTTAAAAGCTTATTAACATGAAACTACAGCCAAAACTTGTCTTAATATTACTAATTTATCCGTTTTAATTCCTAATTCGATACTATATTTGTAATATGATATAGTAGCTGGCTACTGTACAGAGATACACAACGGAAAGTGGCGATTCGAATAGACTGTTATAAATCACATCGTTAATATAACGAAAGCTTAAAAAAGAAATAAACGAACTTCGTTTGCACCGAAGCTAGCATACCCTGCATAAATAAAAGAAATTGGCATACAAGAACTTGACTTTGACCAGTTTAATTTGTATGACAGCTTTATGCTATAGTGGTCTGATCTGAAACATTTTTTCTGAGATTGAACCCTTGCTTTGGTCAATAACCCTTGCCAAATTTGGTGAAGATATTTCGTCAAATAAAAAAGTTTTCCTTACAAGGACATGCTTTTGATCGGTTACTTTGTATGACAGCTATATGCTATAGTGATCTGATTTGAACAATTTCTTCGGAGATTGAACCTCTGTATTGGATATTAATTTTTGCAAAATTTGATGAAGATAACTCATCAAATAAAAATTATTTCCTTACAAGGACATAATTTTGATCGTTCACTTTGTATGTCAGCTAACGCTATAGTGGTCCGATATCGACGATTCCGACAAATGAGCAGCTTCTTGAGGAGAAAGCGACCTGCGCATAATTTGAGATCAGTATCACAAAAACTGAGCGACTAGGCAGGCGAACATGACTAAATCGATTCAGAGTGGTGTATGTAAATCGTCTATATGAGTTGTATAAATCGAAAAGGAATATTAACCACTTTGTAAAAACTTTTTAAATTCGATTTTTGATTTCAATCGATGGGCGTTGAGTTCAAATTCCACTTGAAGACAGTTTAAAAAATTCATTTTTTGAAGTCATCGCCAATTAAGTTTACAAATTGTTTCAATACATCACTACAAAAAATATATATAAATCAGCACAGAAATGGCAATTTAGCGTCAATAAAAATCATTGTCATTTGCAAAGTTCAAAAACTGCTCCAGTAAGGCTAAGCAAGCGACAATGACAAGCCATTGTTCACACCCACTAACTAAATCAATGTAACACATTTGTAGCGCCACCTCAATTAATGCATGTAAATGAAATAGCGAACGATTTATATACAAACAAACATTTGGTATTTATTTAACATACTATTTGATTGCGAAAATGGCAAAAAGGCAAATACCGGCTGAGAAGGGGTAAATGACTGATTTCAATGTGAGAGAGCGGCCAAAGCGTGCAAAGCGCTGACAGATTGCAGTCATTATTTTCGGCAATCTGCCTCGTATTTACACATATGGTGTGGATGTGTGTGAGTACTCGTATAGTGTATGTCTGCTGAAGAGCGTGGATTGCGCAGTATTGGGCGCGTCGCGCACGCGCTGCTCTTTGTACCGCCATTCGATAATAATATAGGCCGGTCGTTAGGGATAGCAGCGCTAACAGACACATATGTATGAATATATACATATATATATGTATATATGTATATGCATAGGTGTTCAAAAAACATGTCTACGTTTCAGCGAGCACTTTCATTCATTTATTCGTTGCGCATGCGCGGCGTTCAACATGAAGCTTTGTATGTGTGTAGTTAAGCAGGTAACGGCTGGCGTGGTCAATCGGGCGTTCATTTCCTTTTTTTGAGTTTACATAATTTTTTCTTTTTTTTTTTTGCATGTTTTTGCCTTTTTCTTTTCTAGTAATCCCTCTACAACAGTCAATGGCGAATAGTACAAAACACTCATTTAACAGCGCGCCAGTCAATGAACAGCAACGTAGCGAAATATTTATGTACATATGTTTTATCTCTCCGTTTTCAGTTCTAACTTTTTTAGATTCATACTCTTTTTGCGCGACTCCATTTGTTTAGAACGACATATAAGCTCTGCTTTACGAGCGCTGTCTACGTTTAGCACATTGTAGTTGTAAGAATAATTTATTTTAGTTCTTACGCAATTGGCGGAAGACTCATCAATCATCATGCTGGCGACAATCTCAGCCAATACTTGGAAGTAATTCCAAAGCTACGGTTTTTATGAGCTTTAATAACTGTTGCGAAAGCAGACGTGGTGTGTGGGCGACCCGTGTTCTATTGCCATGAAGCGACAGTGAATAAAGATATGCGTTTAGTGCCAGACACTCAGTTAGATAAGGGAACATTAAAGCTAATTGGAAATATGAAAATCTAACATATGAAAATGTGGAAGATATATTTAAGACATATGTAGATATTTAGTGCTTGTAGAGTTGCTATTATATCTATTTATGATTAAATTCTTGCGGATTTAGAACAAAAACTGATCGCCCTAATACTGCATATACTCATATTAATTCTTAATGAAGTCGTTCTTACTTTTTGATCGTAAACTGTACACATAAAAATAATACTGAGTGAAGACGATCTTATTGCTGAACCATTTAAAAGTGTGATCCCAACGGAAGAGAGTCAATATTAGTATTATAGAATTTGGGATTTTCATGGAATATCTTAAAGCAGATAATCTTGAGATTATATTAAAACATTGGACAAAAACAAAAAAATACTCTAAAATTGATTGATTGATTGACGGCTTTACTTTGAATTGAACGAAAATGAAAAGATGAAAATCTGAACTAGTAAAAAAAGTTCCAACCTACATTATGTTCCTCCTCTTTACAAGTTCTGTAATCCACAGCTTGGTACTTGAGACAGTTATGAAATGCAACAAATATACAAAGAAAACAAAAATTGCTATTGCGAAACTATAAAGACAGAGGATTTCACACAAAACTTGCGCACGGCAGCCGTCAAACAGTCGTATTTACCAACACTGGACACAAAAAGAGGTTAAGTGGCGACATCCTTTCGTAAACTCCATAAACTTATTTGCGTCCAAAACTGAATTAGCGAGTATTTGCATAAAAACGTACCTTTGCGTATACGAAAAAAAATAAACGAAACCAGCACTGCTTACAAAATCATGTCGGCTGCATCGATCAATGATCAGTGTCAATAATGCAGAAAGTTAAAAAAAAAAAAACAAAAAGAAAACTGCTGGCCACTTGGTTGCTTGAACAACGCACTGTGTTTGAAGGGTTAGCTGACTAGTTGATCAGTGGCCGACAAACGAGTGGATTTTGTTTGCCAACGAGTTGTTGACTTTGCGTTTTGCTTTTGATGTTTTTGAAAATGAAATAAAAATATTTCGCTTTTTTCGAGATTTGTTTGTTTTTCAGTTTTTGTTACAGCTTTTTAGCGGGCAAAATGTTGCAATAATAAAAAGCCAGCAACTTTTTGCAACAAATGCGCGCCATGCACACACATACACACGCGCATGCAAAACAAAGACAATGTAAACAATAAACTAGTGAAACACAGCGAAAAACATAAAAGCTAAACAAACAAAACAAGCTTGCAGCAAAAAGTACCAAGTTGACAGAGTTTCCATTTATACACAAATGCAAAAAGTGCCATTCGCGCAAATGTCAATGTCAACACAAAAATATTTTGCATGCTAAAAATATATTATAAACAAATATCACTGCAAAAAACAACAAAATCATAGAAAATTATATTTTCTGCTCTTTGCTCGACTATGTAGTGTATTTACATATAAGCGAAATATTGCCCATTGCAGAAGCCACTTTAGCCTCAATGGTCAAGCCGTGCGTTGAAAAGCGTTATAATGTGTAGTTTTTGTAATTTCTGCACAAAGTAACTTTTTTAGAAATTAATGCAGACGGACATAGCTTACAAAATGTATTAGTAAAACGTTGCTAGAAGTCAAGAAAACTCATATAAACGTTTTTATAAAAATTAGGACAGACCGAACTGTGAGGGCAAAAAAAAATTTTATATACAAAAACAAAAACATATAAAACTAAAACTGAGTCGAAATCAAAAAAAATAAAAATAAAACAAAAGTAAAAAAATACATATTAAAATATTTATTAAAATAAAACAATAAATTAAATAAAAATTATAAAAGTTAAATTAAAAAATGACTAAAATTTAATTTGATAAATTATTTAAAATTAATTATTAAATTAGAATATTGAAATAATAAAAAAAATTAACGAAAAATTATTCAAATCTTCCTTTATTTCTAACAAAAACTCTCAAACGAATGTGATCATTTTAGGCACACTTTTTCCATTATCAATTCATTAACCACAAGCTTATAAGTCTTCTTAACATTTCTTCTACTATTAGAATATGTATATGTATACAGCTCGGTTTGTGATGACTTCAGCAGTTGTGGACTAATGCAATTACTAATGGACTCTTATAGCGGGATTCTGTAACCAGTCTCTAGTCTCTATTTGAGACATTTTGAGGCAAAGTCTCAATTTGAGACTAGTTACTATTCACTAAACAGTCTCTAGCGTTAGTCTCAAAATATTGAGACCTGGTAGTTAGCAGGTCACAAAACTAAAAAGAACTCTTGTCTGCCATTTTGAATATACTGAATAGAGATCGTCATATAAATTAATCGATTGTCGTTTTTTTATATTTTGTAAGCAACTTAAACACGAAAAGGTTAAAAATAAATCAATTTTACATAAATTTCGTAAATATTATGAAACAAAGTCAACATATATTTTTATTTTCTTTGATAATTATGTTTTTTGACTATGTTATAGAAAATTTAATATTTGTTATCGACGTATTTATTTTCATTCAAGTGTAAAAACATCTCTGAATAATGAAATGTAATAGATTTTGTGACTGTCACTTACATAATAGCAATATCATCTCAAGTCTCAAAAATTGTCTCTAACTTAAAATCTCAAATTTAGAGACTTGAGACTGTCTCAAGTTACAGAATCGCACGGTTAGTACAATTAGCTTATTATTGCCAGCAATAAAATTCTGCAAAGAAGCAATTTTTATAGGCATTGCGAAAAATTGCAAGGAAAACTGGAGTCAAGGTATAAAAATTAAAAGAAAAATCGTAAAATGAAGCGATAAGGGCATAGGTGATAAGGTTGTGTCTGTATGTGCATGATTTCATGGAAAAAGAACAAAATATATCTGAAATTTCAGATATCTCAGAGACTCGTACCCCAACTACCACAGTTGTGCAAGAATTCTGCCAAAGATGTATAGCCCACTACTAAAACCTCGTCAAGTAAACTTAAAAAAAAACGCTGTGCATATTAACACTACTGCATTAAATATTTAAAAATACTTAAAGCCATGCAGCAAGTATTTTAAGCGCAACTGTAGAGGTCTCTGTGTGTCTGATTGTACGCTTGCGCTGCAAATAAAAGAAGAGCGCAAAGCATACGCTGCCCTCGGTGGGCTGGTCTCGTGAAGCTGAGTTGCAAGCAAAAAAGGCATGCCATGGTCATGAAAATATTTAATGCATTGCCATCAAGTAAGCCTTGAGAAACGCATCAAAAGATATAATGCAAAATATATAGACAATACATACATATATATGGTTGGTATGTATGTATGTGTCAGTGGTTACTTGAATATCACATACTTATATACTATATAAGTAAGTATACCATACATATGTATATATTCAATTTAATAGATATTAACAGTCCATAAAATTAAGATGCGCTTCGGCATTAAACGAAGATAAAGTTGAACTATAAATCTCAAAAAAAAAAAAAAATTACGCATAAAGGGTTAAAGTTTGCTTGCTTCCAAAAAAACCACACAAATTTCAGGTGCATGGAAACGCCCTGAAAATTTCCCAAAATTCCAGCCCCCGAATGCGTACTTGTTTTGCGTTTTTGCTCATAACCGCTATCAGCAGCATCAATGAGCATGAGAAAGATACTCAACACACTCCTCACCGGCCTTTCGTTTTCGTAGTAGTCGCACTAATAAGTGAGTTTTCAAGGTTGAAATAAACAACTGTATTAAGGAAAAATAATAAAAACTCATTTAATAAAGGGTAAAAATCACAAAACCGCTTTATAAACGGAGAAGAAGAAGAAATATTTAGCCAATACCAGCGATGAGTCACACAGTTATCAGCGCTATGAGGAGGCACTGACGACGCCAACGGCGAAAAAAGTAGGTGCCAAATAAAACAAAAAAGCAACAATAATAACAAATAAAATATAAAATTTTGCAAGCCAGACAAGATCGCTGGCATACACGATTAGCTGCGGCCGAGAACACATGTACTTATGTATTTAACTGATGTGAACAGCGAGAAACGAGTAGTAAAAACAAAGCCGAGCTGCTGTATATGTGTAGAACAGATAAAACAAAGCAAGGCAAGAGCAAAAGAAGTATAAAAGCAGAATAATAATATGCAACTTAAAAATTAAAAGAAAAATGCAAAGAAATAAAAAACTTAAACTGAAGACTCAATCAATAAAGATAAAAATAATTGCTCGGAGCACTTGAAAGTGATTTACAAAATAAATTACTTAATATATGTACATAATAATTTTTAATTTAAAATAAAAAAAATGTCTGGCATTCCGTAGTGAAGCAAATCTCACACACAGAGATAAAATGAGGTGCAAATTGTCGCATTATTTGAACAAAGCGCACTCTTTATGGAAGCTCCGGGCAGTGGTGTTGGGATTAATCGAAAAAAATAAAAATGAATCGGAATTTTGTTTCATTATTTTGATAAGCAAAAATGCTGTCTTTTCACTTTCCTGGCAGCGACAAAATAAGCGATTGTTATTACGATAACAACAACACAATCGGGTGTCAAAATTGCACAGTTATTTCTGATTAAGTAGTTGAATTGGTATTTCCGATATCCAGACTAAGCTCATACTTGCCTTTGTGCCTTAAAATATCGAATAATCGTACATTTTCGTGCGTTAAATAATCGTTGTTTTCTATTAATCGAAAACAAATAGCAATTTCCCTCTTCTTTGTTTCAGAATATAATAATTTTTACACAGTAACCGATAACTATCCGATAAATTATAGTATAAAACTCAGGGCAATAATATATAAATTTTACATACAGAACACAATTTGCGCTTCTTCTTACTGAATAAATAACGTTCACTTATTATTTTGGGTTCTTTTCATGAGAAAAAATCATCCATCAATACGTTCATTTGGTTCTAAGAATTGAAAAGACAGCCATAACTGACAAAAACGGCTAAATATTATTGGAGCCAGTTGGGTAGAGAACAAACACCAAACCAAAAAACAAACTGAAAAACCCCCAGCTAAAAAAACAGCTGTTAGAGAAGCAAACAAACATATTAGAAGTTTGAAAAGAATAAGAGCTAGCGGTTGAAGAAAATATTGAAAGCAATAGCAAATAAATAGCTATGAATAATCGCGAAAAATAGTAGCAAAAAATCTGATTGACATATTAGCAACGAATAAAATAATATTAATTAAAAATTTGGCAATTTTCTGACAAACAGATTTTTGGAAAAAATGTTTGTATTATGAAAAATATTTACTACCAAATGATGCAAAAGCAATCAAGTATAACCAAAGCTAAACCGTCTACGCTTTTGTGTGACTGGCGTTAGGAGCATTCGTCAGACAGCGAGCATTAAGAGCGAGCACTTGGACACCTTCCCTTTTGCCAATCGTAGGCAAAGCGCTACGAAGTATGTACTACGACCCACTTTGAACCGGTTTTTTGCAGCTACATTTTTTTCTTATTAATTACCGTTTGTTTGTTTTGTTTTTACTTTGCTCTTGGTTTCCTCAGAGCATTTTTTCGGCTTACTGCCTTTGTAGCTTTTCTCAACACCCAGCCATTAAAGACCGCATAATAATAATCTCGTAGAAGCGAAGCGCGTTGTGAAGTGTGGTGTGCCGCGGTACACAATGGCGGTGTTCGGTTGATGGTTTGACAACAAAGTCGATGACTCTGACAACTTCGAGATGCTATGTAATAAATTACAAGCTCTATGCTGCAATTATGTGGCAGCGTGAAAATTGAGTCATATTAAAAGCGATATTACTCGCCGCACGTGTCAAATGCGCTTTAAAGTGTAGAAAAAAAAAAAACTAATGTGTGTTGAGCTTCATATTACAAAAGAGAAGGTAAAAGTTTATAGAATTTTTCATTTTGCTCAACGCTTAATGGTAATAAATTGAAATCAGATTCAGCAGAAGTTTAGCAGATGAGAAAAAATAAAAGATGTGATGTACTTATTCACAGCAATGAAGCAATGTAATCATTATTGTGGTAATCATTATTGGGTTAACCAAAGTTCGGCATAAGGAATGAATTATAAAGCTAACTCAATTACAGCAACATTGATTTTGCAGCGATTTCAAAAAGTAATCATATTAATAGTAATCATTACTTTGGTAATCATTACTGAGTTAACCAAAATTCTTCACAAGGAATTAATTAAAAATCTTACTTAATCACAACATCATTGATTTTACATCAATACCAAAATGTAATCATTCCAATTGTAATTCTTTTGGTAATCATTATTATAACAACCAGAGTTAAACATAAATGATGAATAAAAAAGCTAAATAAAGCACAGAAATAATTGTTTTACACAAATCCCAAGTTGTAATCATTCCAATAATAATTAGTAATAACGTAATCATTATAGTGGCAATAATTATAAGCAAATAATTAGTTATAAAGCTTACTTAAACACAGAAAAAATTACTTTACAATACTTTCCAAGATATCTAGGGGTAATAATTACTGCAGTAATCATTATTTTAGTAATCATTATTATTATAATGAAACTTCTGCATAAATAAGTAATTTAAAACCACTTGTGAAACTGAACGCACCAGCATAAGTAATTAGCTTCCAAAGTAATTGCAATCTAAAGATGCTAAATCAAAATCTCTGACCTTTAGTAACTGGTATGCGAGTAATTGCGTTCAATTTGCTGCAGTCATAACGCCAATAAAGTAATAGTGGCAGTAATCATTTGTAATTTGTTGTGTTTACTGAACAAGTCCAAGCAATTATAGATTTTAGGGTATTTATTAGGTTAATAAATTAAACTAAAAATCCAAACAAGTTTTTTTTTTAAATCTCCTTCGCTAAGCTAAATTGCTGTGTTTTCGTAGCTTCAGCGGATCTCCTGAGCCCTAGTAACAACTGCGCTATAAAATTTATATCGCAATTAAAATGTTATAAAACTTAAAAATATTTAGCAGCCACTTTCTCTAGACAAGCTGAAAAAATAGTTGCTATAATTCAAACTCAGCCGGCCGATGCGTAGATTAAATCGATAAACGATTTGGAACTAATCAATACAAATGTAGGCGCATACAAACATAATTACAAAGCTAGTGGCTGAGGCGCGCTAAAATGCTAGAAAGCCATTAAAACTGCAAAAAAAAATAATTGAAAATCAAAAAAGCTGGACGGCTAGTACGCAAAACCAGCGGTAGGTCCAAGCCAAAGACTATACACAAAGCATTGGTGTGCAAATTTCTAGCATAAGCACATGTACACTCCCCTATAAGCACACACATACACATATCCACAAACGAGCAAATGAAACTTACAAAAAAAATTATAAAAAAAAAAGTTGAAAAAATACACAAAAAAATCAATGAAAACTTATACACAGCTGAGCAACTAGCTGCGGTCAAGCGTACTGAAGCGTTACTGGCGGCGCGTAACCCCCGAAAAAGTAGTGAAACAACAACAACGAAAGAAAAAGTCCACCACTAACTAAACGACGAACCAAGCAACCTAACTATCCAAGCATATAGCCACAAACAAATTTGCTTGTTGTTGTTGCTGGCTAGTAAAACATTTCAGCCATTGAAGTAGTAACAAGTGTATATAGCGTACATAACATACATACACATACATATGTATGTAAGTATGTGTATACATATGTATGCAAGTATATTTGCTGCCTTTGATTTGGGTCATTGCACAATGGTAACGAGACCAGACTAAATTTAGCATTAGCATTAGCATTAGCGATTTGTTGGAATATCGGCGTAGAGCAGCAAAAACAAAAACAACACGAGAAAACAATTGGCTCGAACATGGCCAGCGCACCACCAGCGCTGCAACCAACGATGATTGTGATGGCAATGATGATGTTGGTGATGAGGGTGCGTCCACGCCGTGACGCCGCTGCTGGCGATGTCAGCACCTCTGGAGTGGTCAGTTTTTGCGCGTCCACCAAATTAGGAGCGCTGTGATTGGTAGTAAATGCGTTTTTTATGATGCCACGAGCGGCAGATTTAATGCGCGTTTATACAAGCGAATTTCATGCCGAGCTTTTTCGCTTAATTTTATTTGTTTTTTTTTTTTTTCGTTCCATGCTTTCAATGGACACTTGCTGCGCGCCAAAAGCCAATATTTTCGATTTTTTCTCCTCTCGCTATTTTATTTTCGCAAGCGTTGCGAGTCAAGCAATCATTGCTCAGCGCTTGGTTGGGGGATAAAAATGCAAATAGTTAGAGGAATCGAAAAGAAGCTGGCCGCAATGAGCTGGGCTGAAGAGCACGTGTGCTGGCCACACTTGATAGGAAATCTCTGTTTGTGTCGATTTCTGATTTAAATTTTTTTTTTAGATTTTATGTCTCCCATTCATTTATTTGGTTAATGAAATGCAAAATAATGCAATAGATAGTCAGTAAGTGAGCAATGTGGACACAAATATGTACATAGGTTTGCTCGATCACATTCAGATTTACTTGTAGGTTTCACGTATGTAGGTATGCGCAAAGAAGCAGAAAAATCGAAATTTTGCAAAATCATTTACGAAAAAATGCGATTTTATACAAATTTATGCAGACTTTTGACATTCAAGTGGTTTCCTGAATAACTCAGCGGCGATTTTTGAAAATTTTTGGCGACGAAAAAATTGCTGCATTTTAAAAAGGCTCGGCCCATATTTTTTCGGGACTTCCTTATTTTTTTTGCAGGTTAAATGTAGAAAGGAAGGTACACATATTAACAAATATACATATGTATGTATATGTATAAGTGGTATGGTATTAAATTTTAAAGCCATAATCGGCGCAATCAAGTTGTATACATAAAAACATTAATGTTTTAAGAAATAAATCAGCGTAATCAAAGCACGCCGCAGAAGGAAGCTGTTTCATGTATTTATGACTTTTGAGAGTTATTATCGCCCGCGTCGCGTCTGCTGTGAGGCCTGTGAAATGCGTAAACAATAAAGCAACAGCTGCATTTTGGCAATAATGCGAATGAGAAAAAATTGCTGATATACTACATATATACGTACATATGTATGTATTAGTGTGTGTGAAAGCAAGTGCCGCATGTGGAAGGCGTAACAATCAGCACTTGAATGATGAAGCTTAAACTCAACGCCATTACAAAATGTTAATTATGTGTTCGAGCAATGACGTGCACAAAAGTCAGTTATTCGGTTTTGAAAAATAATGGAAAATTAAAAAATGAAAAGCTGTAAACTTTCAGAATGCTTATGAGTCGTGCATATTAAAATCTGACGCAGGCACCGCGAGTGTTTTCATAACGGCGTTATTTGGGCCAATAACTGACTTTGAGTGACTCATTTGTATTTAAATTTTAATTTATTTCAATGTTTAACAATATTTTAGATAATAACAGTGAGATGCTGAATATTCGCAAATACAAAATTATTACTAAAGTTTCATGTCGTAATCATTACTGCGGTAATCACTTAAATAATATGTATAAAATATACTACTTATCACTATGACATAAAAAGCAGTATCAGTCATTAAGATGAAAATAATTGTTACCATTACTACTTACGGAAGGTAATACATTTTTTTGTGATTAAAAATTAATGTTAAATATTTCGAGATTTGAGTGCATTTTTTAGATTAAGACAAAAATTAATTAAGTAATCATTACTATTTATGAGTAAGTAATTAACTTTAAATTACTAAATACAATCCTGTAATTTTAGGTTAAAAATATTTTATGGATACCAAAGTAATTTACATGGAATCATACATTTGTAGCACAATTACTTTAAGTAATTGGCAAGTAATTGTGTATGCCGTAATGCAATTATGGTATATGAAATATACGCCTTTTCACTATGACATAAGTAGCAGCACCGGTCATAAAGACATTTGTAATCATTACTACTTAGTATAAGTAATTGAAATTATTGTAATTACAAAATGATGTTAAATAATTATAGGTACAAGTGAAGTTATTAGTTTAAAAAAATTTAGTAATCATTATTATTTATAAGTAATTAACTTTAGATTACTAACTAACTTTAGATTACTAGTTCTGTAATTTTGGATTAAGAATACTTAATGGAAATTATTTAGGTATTTGAAGCTATCAGAGAAGATTGAAGGGATTAGATATGGTTAGTAATTGTAGACAGACAAAGAATTGCAATTATTGTTCGCAATTAGTTATATAAATATTGACTTTGAGAAGTTATTTTGTTTGCAAAGTATATTAATGTAATTAACGGTGTTTGAGAATTTGAATCAAATTCGAAGTAATTGTATTTGCTACAGTTTATTATAAGGTAATTATGCGAACATGGGGACACAGATTTAATGTTCGATTACAATAAGTAATTGTAATTTTTAGTGACGGTAGTTTCAGGATTCTAAATAATGAGTACAAAAATTGCTTACGGATAAGAAATACTTGGATTTACATAATTAAATATGGAATATGTTTGACAGTTTATTATACAGTAATCAAGACGACAGGGGACAAAAAAGATACGTTCGATTATTAAAGTAATTGTAAGTATTTATCAAGCTCATTACGCAGATTTCGGGATTACAAAAAATTAATCCTGTTGACATGGAGACACAGAAATAACGTTCGATTACTAAAAGTAATTGTAGGTATTGGTCACAGTAATTTAGCAGATTTTGGGATTGCAAAAACTTAATTCTATTACTAATTACGAATAAGAAATACATAGATGTATTTAAATATGGATTACATTCACATGCGCCATTTTATGACTTAAATAATAATTAATTTAGGTATTTAGCTATCAGTACCTTACAAATTTGTTGAAAAATCCATATTGGCAGATTTATAATGATTATACATACTATAAATTTGAAGAACTTCGCAGATTCTAACTTAACTAAGCTAATTCTTCAGCTATAATTTCCCAATAAGCCACAAATAATCATGTTGCTTTCAATATTATAAACTGTACAACGGATCGAGAATTACCCATAAAACACAAACTCAACTCTTTAGGTTTTTTTATTTCCATAGAAAGCCCACTTTTCAAAGCTCACCTTAAAACTTTTCAGCAGCATATATGGAAATTGCTGGCGTACACCTTTCGAGTGCAGCTGAATACACAGCGCATACAAACACCCATGCATACACAGACACAAATTATACAATTTAATTGTTTTGCCGATTTATGACGGCAACAACGCTCACACTTTCGCGCTCTGACTCACACCCATTACCACGCCAATGGATTGAATTGCGATACAATTAAGCCAAAATAATAATAAATAGAAAATAATAAAAAAAAACATTTAAATAGCGCATGTAAATATACATACGCTGAACAAAAAAGCGCGATTTGTACGCTTTCAAGTGTGTAGTGTTTTTTCGAGTGTGTAAAACAGTAGTTGCAAATTGCAATTATGACCGAAAACAAAAACGAAACGAAAGAATAAAAGCATAAATTATGTAAGAAAAAAATAAAAATCGAAAACACAAACAAAAAAGCGCCGGAAAATTAGTCAGTTACGTCTATTTGGAGAGTAGGCTGTGGGCAGCAACAACAAAATGCCGCTTTGCAGCGCGAAATGTGCAAAAATGTGCTAAAAATGCTAGGAACAAGTATTTAGGGCAAGTCACGTACATATAGATAAAAGCTAATAATGCGAAAATGAAAACTTTTGTTTTCCACAAATTGCATTAATGCGTCTTCAACACTTATATAAGCACATAATTACGCGATAATGCAAAAAACCAAACCGCTCAAACGTAAAGGTACTCAGCAGGTGTGTCAACATGTGAGTGGAGGCCGTATTGCGCCTAAGTGGATTAGCAGAATTAGATTACGTTGCCAACGCAGAAAAGCATACGAGAACTGAAGCAAAAAAGCGGCTGTGTGTAGCATTGAAACGGTATTAGGAATTTGTAGGGCTAGATAAATACAAATAAATTACATACATTACATGTTTATGTAAGTTTGACGAACGCGCTGCTATGAATGGACCTGTAATTAAAGGCCAAACACCCGCGCTAACAAAACAAACCTTCGGCGTTGCGAAGAAAAACAATGAACACCAACAATGTGTAGACTTGTTCATGTAGCAGCGTATTTGAGGCTGTTGAACCGCACTTTAGTAATTAATAGTAAAAAAATAAATACTTAATTTGCTTTGCGGTGTTTCATTACATTTGTGATAACGAGTAAATGTGCCGTTGATTATTTTGAATTTATTAGAATTTGCGGAAATATGGCTAATACTACAGTATTCACGGCAGGTGGAGGGTTAGCAACATGAAGAGACAACCATTTCTCATTTAACCATTAAATATTTAAAGAAATAATTATAATTATAGTGAGAAGCATTTAAGTTTTTAAGTAAATATTTTTAATGCTAATTTATTAATTTATTCAAATTTCCCTTATAAATAAGGTATGTGGTAGATTCACGTGCAGTTTAGTTTTAATCCCTTAGAAAAGCTGGAAAAACTAGTTTGTCAGAAAATATTAGCGGAATAAAGTTCAAATACTTCAACCTTATAAAAAATAAGTTACAACTGCTGATACCGTTGCTTTAGACTATAAATTGTGACACTCAAATGTAGGCATTAATACACAATGTATACAAAAAATCAACCCTTTGAAATTATTCTTCTTCTTTATTGGCGTAGACACCGCTTACGCGGTTATAGCCGAGTTAACAACAGCGCGCCAGTCGTTTCTTCTTTTCGCTACGTGGTGCCAATTGGATATTTTCACTTTGAAATTATTCTTTATAAAATAAACCACGACACAATCTATCATTATCTTCCTTGCACCTAATTAACTTGACGATTTTTTGTGCGATTACTTTAAATCGTAAGTTTGCGAACGAGTTTGCGACTATTTTGTCACTATACGTTGTGGTACCTATAAACTCCTAAATGCTGTATCATAAGACCCTTACAGATCCACAAAGCTTCAGCTAGGTCTTCTGGTTCGCTGAAGGTAAGATTACCGAGATATTTCAGCTTCAGTCTTGTAAAGGCTGGACAATGGAGGCGAAAGTGCCTGGATATTTTTACTTCACGCTCCTCCATACAACTTTGACAACTAGCGTCTGATAAGATTTTAAACCTTACCGTATGAATGTCTATTGGACAATGCCCAGTAAGAAGTTCTGTAATTGTGGCAAAATGTACTTTGCTCTGGGCAAGTAGTGCAGTAGATCTTTTGTGTTCTACTCTAAGCCAGAAGGAAATCGCAGTTGCAAACGAACAGCTCGTCCACCAGCACCTGCTAAGCGCAAGCGAGGTCCTCAGTCCAGTTTTTGAACGCAAGACTCTAATGTAGTTTTAACTCGGACCGATTTGAGTGATGCAATGTGTCTCCTCTTGCTGGCTTATCCACTCATCTTCACTTTAACTTTCTCAATTATTCTTCAATGCCTATTATAGTTTAATACTAGACTCATAAAAGGTTTCGGACAGAACATTAATAGCCACAATCAATATATTTTACCATGCAAATGTATAGTAGAATGTAAATAATTTTTCAATTGCCTAAATTAAGCGGCTGTCAGGAGCGCCTATTAAGATTTTTATTATATAACTCTGAAAATTTGCAAACGACTTTATATCATTCATGCGTATGTATATGTCAAAATAGTTCAACTCGTGATCATCTGTTTCATTGGATTCTTTAAACAGAACCTTAATTGTGTCAATTAACATATTCCCACAAAAACACGTACAATATTACATATCTATGATTCTCTTGGTAATGCTTCGCTTGACAATTTGCTAATTGACTCAATTAAGGAGTCGTTCTATTAATCGAGTCAGTTGCTTTCACTTTCAATCAAATAAACAAGCAAAAAACGTTAACTTTTGATGCACCGAAGCTAGAAATCACTTCACAAATACAAAAGTTGCCATGCAAGAACTTGATTTTGAACGGAGAGTTAATATGGCAGCTACATACATATATGTACATTATATTGGTTCGATATCGTCGGTTCCTACAAATGAGCAGCTTCTTGAAGAGAAAATACGTGTGCAAAATTTCAGAGCGATATTTCAAAAGCTGAGACGCTAGTTTGCGTATATACAGACAGGCGGAACCTCGTCACGCTTAATACATATATACTGTTCGGAGTATAAAAATTCCTCAATTACTTTGAAAAGCTCAGTTTTGACTAACAGTGGAAATCAGTTATGATAACAATGGAGCAAATGTAATATTAAATCTTACTGGAAGTACTTTGCGATTATTTAAAGGTTATCTAAGACCTTCTTCCCTTTCTTTTGAATGTAAGTTCAACAAAACATAAACGTGTTATTTCCAAAAAATTGTTTCGCTAACTCAAATCCACTACTGGAAAATTAAAAAAGTATGCGGCAAGTTATGTCAAAGTACGCATAACCGCATTCCTGGTTACATAATTGGCGTTTTTTGCTCATCCACTTGCTGAAAGTTACAAAACTCACGCGAATTGCATAATCCAGAACAGCAGCAAAAAAATGTCTTTGTACATATTTGCATACGAAGAGGTAATGTATTGCATTATTGGCTCGAATGGCAATTCTAAAAATGCGTTTAGTCACGAAATTATAATAATTTGCCTATTCTCCACAACTGAAAGCAGTAAGCGAACATTACAAATGGTTGCGTATTGGAATTCAATCGGACCGAGGGGCTCCAAGAACACATACATACATATGTACATACATACACACCTACTAGCATAGCCAAGCCGAACATGGCCTTTGAACGGTTCTAGCAACAAAGCCCGAGGCGCGTTTGGTGACAAGTGCGCACACATGCATACGAACACATACATACATATGTACGTGTACACAGTTGCATGTCAAGAATAATAAGAAATTGTCAAAGCAACGCGTCAAGCAAGAGGAACTAACAGAGTGGGGTATAGGCAAATAAAGAAAAATATATTAGATATAAAAGACAATAACAAAGCGGCAAAAAAAATTTTAAAGTTGACTTTTTGCATTTGAAGATATACAGTTAGTATTCAAATGAGCAAGTGGAGAAAATAAATGAAGGTAAGATAACATATTTACAAAAGAGATTATATATGTATGTATAAATGTATGTATATGGACTACTGTATATGCGCATGAGTATCAACATTAAACCGCATTTTGAATGATTGAAATTCTAACGGTAACAGCTCATGTCTTTGGCATCGTAAAACAGCTGGCAGGCAGCAGAACTCGCAGCCATATTACTAGTCACCGACTTTTTTTTTATTATATTTCGACAACAAAGTGCGGTTTTTTATGAAATGAGGCACAGTGGCTACCCCACCAAACAGGCTGGCAGTAACCGGCCTTCCAACAATAACGTCAATTGTGTGTGTGGTGAATGAATTTGTGTTTGACAGATGTGTGCGTGCGTGTGTGTAATGTATAAAATTTATAATTGTGTGAATAAAAAATAAAAATAAATAAAAAAAAAAATTAACATATAAAGAAATAAATAAAATTTGCAAACAACAATCGACGAACGGCACGAAGCAGCAAAGAAAATAGAAAGTTCTGTTGACAGTTTTTATGTCAGCAGCAGCGCGCACGCAGTTGTGTCGCTGAGCTATTTAGCAAAAACAAAAGTTAAGCAATAAAATTTAATGATAAACAGAAAAGGACATAGCTGAACATATAAGCATTTTTAATATTATTTGCTACCTTTTTATTACTTATTTTTAATTATTTATATTTATTACATGCCATATTTTTTTTCTGTAATTTCTCTACTTTTTTATTATTTTTTTATTTATTATTTAATTTCATTTCTTTTTAAATTTTTGCAAATTAATGCTGCTGGTGCGGCGGCTGCATAAAAAATTCAACAGACTTTTTCTTAATTTCTACTTTGTTTATTTCTGCTTTATTCATTATTTTCTTTCTTTTTTCATTGCGCTTATTTCTTCTTTCGGCTTTTCAGCTTCAAGAAGCAAGCAACACTTGAGACATTGCTCAAGACACTGCTCTGGCTACAATGAATGCATAATAATTACCTGCTGATGTGTTGTTGTTGTTGTGCAGCTTTTTCTTGTTATTGCTGCTGGCTTGCAGGCTGCTGTGGTGACATTGAAGTATTGTTCCACAGACGATTAATGTTGCTGCAGTCGTAGAATTTTAAAATAATTTTCACTTACAAAATTTGCAATGTTTTATTAAGCGCTTTTGTAGTTGTTAGTGTTGTGGTTATTTTTTTTCTGCTCAGTATTTGATTAGTATGTATTTTATTACATTTATTTTCATTTTCGTTTGCGCGTGAATTCGCTGTATTTTCACTATTTCACTGTTTGTTTTTCGCTTTTGCAACATTTGTTTATAAACATGTATGGCGAATATGTTGCGGCAATTTGTTGCACTGCATGAAATGGCACAAGTTACTTGTGTTTTGTGGGTTTTTCTGCTTGCGAAAGGAAAAATTGCGAAAATTTTACTTTTCATTTGCATGTATTTGGCGGTATTTACTGAATACAATGCACATATGTATGTACTGCTGGAAATACATATATCTACATATATTCACAGCAATACATATGCAGGTACATATGTATGTATATCGCTTTTATTTCGTGCCAGTTTTGCAATTATTTTGCTGACTTGCTTTGCTGCACTTCTTTGAACGTTCATTTACTCGCTTATTTATTGTTTATTGTTTGTGTAATTTATTATTATTCTTTTAAGTTTCATTTTCTATTATTTTCTTGTATCTGCTTGGCTTGCTTGTCTTCGCTGCCTCACAATTTAACACATTCTTAAGCAAAAGCAATGGAATGAATGTTGTGTGCCATGAATTACGCAGCTTACAAATATGTGGTGTGCAGCAAATGCAGTTGTTGTGTTGGCTGTGTGTATGTGTGAGTTGAAAACATATCCGTACACATGCCACTCACATATGTATATAATATTTTTGAACAAAACGCAATATCTGTTTTAATACAATGTTGACTGAGTGACTGACTGGCTGTCGAAATGGGTGACTAAGTGGTGGGTTTGAGAATTGGACTATGGCAACAGCCCTGTACGAAATTAAGAACCTACAGCTTTATATAGTTGACAGCTTTTAATGCTTTCCTCGCTCCTCATCAGTACTAAAATTTAGTTAATTTTTTTTAAATTTAATTTTTCTTTGTTAATTAAAATTTAAATAAAATGTTTAAAACATTTTGATTTTTTTCCGCAAATGTAACATTTTATCTGATCCTCAATTAAAAAAAAATTAAAATTTAATTTAAATATTTTTCGGAATTTTTTTCAAATTAATTTTAACTTAAACAAAATTGTCTTTCAATAATCTTCCAACCGCCATATATGTACATATGTATAAGAAAAATTATCCAACAAAGGAATATACAATTATTTTTAGGTGTATACATGAGCTCTTAAATGTGAAAAATTATATACCTCATACAAAATTGTGATTAGAGAAAATATTTTGTAGAAATTAGCTAAAAATTTCATAACAAATATTTATGCTTCTTTTCTCTCAAACAATTCCTACAGGGAACAATCAATGGCAGCATCGTTGCATACCAACACAGCAACCATTCATATGCGCGAGTTTGTGAATGGATATTTCCATACCCACAAACAGATAACATAAACATATACATACATACTTATATACACAGTATCTCGCGTGCACTTTGGCAACAATTCTCCAATTCTGCAATTCTTGCTGAGCCAGAGTTCAATTGTTAGCTAACACGAAACCAGCAAATGTTTGACTGTTTGCTGGTGTGAGGGCTGAACTGACAACACGATCTACAACGAACGAGCGAGCCGTTCGCAGTGTTGGGCGGTAAAGTGGATTCTGCACAGCTTGATACAAAAACAACAACAATACGCTGCTGGAGCGCTGGCTCAGCAACTTACTGGCAGTGGGTAAACGCTGATTTGCGAGCTTTGCATGCTGCGAACGTAAAGCAAATAAAAGCAGAGAAAATGTTAAAACAAATGCGCCTGACAGCCACGGTGGCCCTTGGTAACAGCGTGCAACAAGCGAGAAATATTTGCTTTGCAGTTATCTTTTTGTGCAGTTTTAAACATGTTTTGTTTGGGGCTGTGCAAAAAAGGAGCATGCAGACAAATTTGGTGGGTGCAAAGATCAAGCGTTCGTTGTTTGTAATGAAGATTAAATGTGTGATGAAGGCATTTATGAGTAATATATAAGAAAAACACAACAAAAACAAATTAAAATTTGTACAAAATATATGAAAAGTAAGCGGAAATTATATTACACCGCACTAAATATCATAATTATTTATTGCAAATGCAACGAAAGTGTGCAAAAACAATTTTATTATTTAATTTGAAAACAAATTTTGCACAAAGTAAATTATTTTGCGGCTGTTGCTTTGTTATTTTGACGAACACTGAGTCAAATACAAAACTGGTTGCTTCACGAAATGCAGTAAACACAAAAGCCAAACAAAATTCACTCATGTACATACATACATACATGTATATTCAAGTTTATGCATGTATGTACTGTACATGTACTGTTTTCATATAAATATAAAGTTTAAGAGCCAGTTATGTTTATAACACATACGAAAGTGGTGGAACGTTAGGCATTATGTAAATTATTAAATATAAAATAATTATAAATAGCAAATGTGAAGATAATTATAGAAAATAGAGACAAAGAAACGAAACAAATTGAATTAAAAATAGATTAAGAAAAGAAAATATTATTAGAAGAAATGAAGAAATAAGTGAAAAATTAAAACAAAAAAAAATAAAATAAAATAAAATAAAACAAAATAAAATAAAAAAAAATTAAATTAAATTAAATATAAATAAAATATAAAAATAAATATAACCCAAAAAATATAAAAAAATTAAAAATAATAAAGAACTAAAAAAAAATAATAAAAAGTTAAATAAAAACAGACTCAAAAACAAGTCAATAACTTTAGCTTTAAAAAAACATTTAATAAAGCAAAAATTATTTATGCAAAAATGCAGATTTAAACATTGCTAGAACCTGAATAATATCATCAATGGCAATAAAAACTGCTTAATTTCAGTTAAATTAAATGTTTTTACTAAAAATAGTATGGGATTTACTTAAAAACTTTGTGGTGACTAAGCAAAATGTTTAATAATATTATTAAATATTGCTAACATGTATTTGATACTCATTTAGGGTCATATTTTCGATTTAAAGAACGAAAAGAAAAAGCAAAATTAAAGTGAATTAAGAACAAAGGCAAACGAAATGAAAATAATATTTTTTTCAAATGGAATAGTTTTCTTATGTACGGTTTCAAACTTAGCGGCTATCAAAAATCAAAAAAACTTAAATTAAAAGAAAACATAAAACAAAACAAATTAATAAAGAATAAAAAAAAGCTAAATAAATAAAATAAAATAAAAAAGCAAAAATATATGTATGTATTTATGTACATACATAAAGTCACAAAAAAAATATATAAAATTAAACAAAAATAAATATTTAAAAGCAAAAAATAAATTTAAATATTTTTATTTATAAATAAATTTTATATTAACATATTTTCAAATTTATTTTGAATTTTTTCTCTTTTTTAATCATATGTTATTTTTTTACTTTTTTTAATAATTATATATTAATTTTTTAATTTTATACTAATTTTTTATTTAATATTGTTTTTGTATTATTATATTTTTTATTATGTAATAATATTTCTTTTAAATTTTATTTCATTTAATACATACAAAAAAATGGAAAGTAAATTAATCCTAAAAAATTAAATAAGAATAAAAAAAATTAAATTAAGTCAAAATCACTAAAGTCGAAACACCTCAAAACTGTGGCCTAAACACCTGTGCCACTATAATACAGCCCAGTAGTTAACGTGGGCCTAACACACGGCTAATCAGCAACAACTTCAGCCAACCGTAGCAAGCGCATAGAGTGCAGTGGTATTGGTGATAATCAGTTAATTTTTTTATTTTAATTATATATTTTATTTCTATTTATTTATGCAGCTTTTTTAACACAAAACTCGACAGCGCGCAAAGACAGCACAAAAAAGGCATTCAAACACACACACGCGCAAGCATAGAAGCAGCGCGTTAAAACGGAAATGGTCAATAGCCAAGCGAGTACAAGAAATAGAAAGATCGGGTGAAATACTGTTGCACTGCTGCACATTTCCGCTCGCTGGCCAAACGCACTAACAAGCGACCAGAAGTTAGTGGCAATTGTTGTTATTTTTTGTGCACTTCAACATTTGTTTTGTTATTGTACATTTTCAATATGCGTTCGGCAAACGATCATTCGTTGAAAAATAAATATGTTCAGTGCACGGTTTTGATTTCTTTAATATAATTTTTTTTTTTTAATATTTTCTTTCACTACTAACCACGTTAACTCTCTTTATTGTTGTTGTACACAATTTAATAGAAAATATTTTTCTTTAACAAAAAAATATTATTTTGAACAAATAATTCTACATTAAGTCAATAAAATTTGATGCTAAAAAATTCGCTTCTTGAAAAGCAAAAAATTTATATTAATTTCACACGATTTGTTTGCACGATTGCGGAGTGTTGCGTTTCTTGCTTTGTTCGCACAACCGTTTTCCTCACCGTTTAGCAGACAACTGATTCGTTTGGGCCCCAACATGAGAGCTTTAACCGTTTCCTCTCCACATTTTTTTAGTATTTGCTAAAACTCACACCTGTGCATAATCGAGCAGTTCGAACCGTTACGTTATACTGTAATTGTGTGCTCAATTTGTACTGCAGAGCACGGCTTTTGAGCCACCCGCTAAGTTGTGAGTTAGTTAAACCGGGTTTCAGCCATGTACCATACATACATACATACCAAGACACATACGCTAGTCGACCACTTATCGATTTCGAAAAAATGCACAGTAAAAAATTTACAGCTATTGAATTTAAATATGTAAGTCATGAAATAAATTGAAATCTTCAAAATGCGAAGATCACATCAACCTCATTACCAAGTAATAGTGGAATTGAGTATAAATATTGTACCCACTCACTTTTAAACCAATTTAATCGATGGCTAATTTCTGAAATACTTTTTGCGTCCATTTGAACTTAGACATATGCGTCTCTGATCGTTTTAATATATTAAAACGATCTATGCTATTTTTATACATAATAGGTCTGTTCTATGGAAGATAGAATCATGCGTGAACTTCTGCAAGTGAGCAAAAGTTCTCTGAATGCCATTCCCTTAGGATTAACCAGAAACCATTCTTTTACATATGGCTCAATCAGCTCACGACTTAGGATCTTAGACCAAGTATCCTCTTAGTAGCATCCGTTTGAAGGCGAAACATCCCAAACACGAAAGGTGGTTTTGAAAATCCTTGGACGATGACATCATCTGATGAGTCGACATTACAAGTTTTCGAGAAAATAATTCAGCGGAAGAGTTATAGTCCTTTGCGTATTGGCGCAACGACGAATTGTACGAGATATACGACGACATTGACATAGCTCAACGAATTAAGGCTAATCTGGCTAGGTCATGTCGTCCGAATGGATGAAAACACTCCAGCTCTGAGAGTATTCGACGTTCTACCCGCCGGGGGAAGCAGAGGAAGAGGAAGACCTCCACTATGTTGAAAGGAACAGGTGGACAAGTACTTGGCTTAAAGGAAGAACTACTGGTGCGCTGGAAGTCTGTTCTATTTTCACGAAATAAGTACATTCTGCTATTACGAGAGAAATCTTTATGTCTTCTATTATCCTCCAAAATATTCATGAGACTATCGCAAAAAATCGTAACAAGTTGTCGAACAAAAAATTAAAGTCTAATTGACTGATATTTTCGACCAAGTTAATACATAACATCTAAAATGGCTAAATGGAGTTCGTGATGCGAAAACATAGCTTTCCCTCTCAAAGGACAACCGCCTTAGTGCGTTAAGCCTAGTTCACTATGAACGAGGCTCTAACTACGGAGAAAAGGCGGTGAGTACGAAACTTCTATGTTCCTGCCAGCCTAGAGATAATACCGACATCCGCGGTACTATCATCGGATGCAGAAGGCCAACCACTTACTCTTGATTGCCGAAACCGAAATAAACAAAGATGCGAATAATTATGATTTTCCAGCGACAGACAAATCTGGTTATATTTGGCGCTATGTTCCATCCAGGCACTATGGAAAAATATACATATTAATTCAACATTTGTTGGTACCAAGATACTCTAACCTCAAATTTTGACAGGTTAAAGGTTATATGAGGCTTCAAATTAATAAATATAGAAGAAGGGTGCAAAAATCTTTAATAGTTTAGAGAAGAATACTGAGAACAGAGATCATATAGCTCACCTCAGAAACCTCCCATATAGAGAGATATATGTAGACCGATGTGAATTTTTTTGTAGATTTAGTATGTATTTATTAAAAATAATAAATCGAAATATTAATAAAACGGCGTATATCATAAACAAATTGTAAAGTCAACTTTAACAAAAAAAGAGAAAAAATATTCCAAATGAAGTGTTACTTCTTCCCGAAAAATGTCAATGCATCCGGATTCTGTTGATTATAGAATGTACTTCAAGTGGTCAATAGATTCTTATAAAACATCACTAATAATACAGAGGTATTGTATTAAAACAAGACAAGCCGCCAATGTAAACGTAAAGACACCGCGGTATATTGAATAATTCTTTATAAGAAGCTATAGTAGTGTTTCTTCGGGGTGCTAAGATTTAAAAAATATAAATATATATATCCGGTAGTACAATTCCAATATTAGGATTTGCGCATAAATTTAGTATGAATTTTTGGATCCCGAGTTTCTGAACCCATCGCGATTTTAAAAGTTCTTCATTTTTTCCCGCCATTTATGGAACTTTTGATATAAAACAATTTCAAAACATAACCTAAACACCAAACCGAAAATATTAAACAACTAAATGAAATATCCAATAATCAATTCCAACTGACATAAATTACAAAAAAGTAAGGCTTGAAACCAATAGCCAACAAATACCTAAATTTGAGTACAAAATGAGTGCCACGTTGAGCTTGAGTGTCAGGTAAAAAACACAGTTTTACGCTCACCGCCGCTAACGCATTCGCTCGTTAGCGAGATTACAAGTAATACAAGCCTTCACTCATAAAAATGTACGTCAGCGTAAGTAGTGGTGAGCCGCAATGGGCTTGTAATGCATGTAGTTCCAACCGTTGGTTTGATGCGCTGTCTACAGATAGTGGAGCGCTTGAATATTGCTTTTACAAAACCAAACTATAATAGCAGAAGGCGAAGATTTGATGGTAGCTTGTGGACAGGCGACTTTTATTGCGTTTTCTTTTTCGAAAGAATGCAACAGCTGATTGTGTTTGTTTGGTTTGACGTCAAGCAGCTGAGACAAGCTTGTGGTATGCGCTCAATACGCGCTCTTAGCACACTTAGCTGACCAGAGTTGCCAAATAGTAGCAGATTTTTCCAAACTAAAGGGTATAGTGAAATTAATGCAGTGCTTGTTTAAGGTATCGAACACTTTCAGTTGAAAATAAAAATATATTCTAAATAACATATATTAGAGTAATTTGAAAACAGATAAAAGTTGAAATCATCATTAGATTTAGATCATTAGATTATATTTAGATTGATCATTCAATATTTCCAGTGGGGTGCATTGTTAAAAAAGTTCGGTATAGTATACATAGACGACTTCGAGTCAAAATGCCAAAACTAGAAATAGAAATTAATTGAGGTTTTGTACCTCGAACTATGGTCAATTGTGTCTTCTAACACATATGGTCACAAAGGCCCAGCACTCTGATAAATTCCAGGAACTTGCTGGACGCAATGGAGGTGATGTGATCAGGTAGATGGATCCAAGGGTCAGTAGGGTAATCTTTTAAAAAAAAAAATTTTTTTTTGCATTTTCTGTTCTTCCTTAGAATTAATGTAGAAACCCACTTTACCATTGGAAGGTTTCGAAAAAGGCTCAAAAATAATAATACAGCTCGACATTCGGAGCGCTCGGAGTGCCTCACCTCAAACTTTAAACGCGTTTTTGTCAAAACAAACATTTTTAAACTGGCAGACATGATTCACGTCGAATTGAGTCGATAATTTAGTGACAATGTTATGCCAAAATGTATGTAAAAAAACATGGGGATAAATTAAAAAAAAAAAACCGTTAATTACTTTTTTATTTATCAACATTTTTTCATGATTCTAATAGTGCCGATACCCATTCCCGTACCTTTTAAGAACAAATTGGGTTTTTGTGTTTCAGATGATCCAAACATGAGAAATCGTGTCACCAGTGAAAAAACGCATCTCATTCACCCAGCCATTTCTCCGACAGATGTGATCAAAAAATTCCGAAAAAATTTGTTTCTACACTCCACGATATACCTCATGATATGTGAAAAAAGTTCTATTCTAGAACAAAAATTTCTATTAAACAAGAAAAAACGTTAACTTCGGTTGCACCGAAGCTAAATACCCTTCACAGTTGCATTCTGTTAGTAACTATGTGTTCAGTTTGTATGGAAGCCATATGCTATAGTCAACCGATCTGATAAATTTCTTCGGAGATTACATTGTTGCTTTAGGAAATAATATATACCAAATTTCGTGAATATATCTTGTCAAATATGATAGTTTTCCATACAAGAACTTGATTCCGATCGTTCAGTTTGTATGGCAGCTATATGTTACAGTGGTCCGATATCGGCCGTTCCGACAAATGAGCAGCTTCTTGAAGAGAAAATGACGTTTGCAAAATTTCAAAACGGTATCTTAAAAACTGTGGGACTAGTTCGTATATATACAGACAGACAGACGGACGGACAAACAGACGGACATGGCTAAATCGACTCAGCTCGACATACTGATCATTTATATATATACTTTATAGGGTGTTACAAACTTCGTGACAAACTTAATATACCCTGTTCAGGGTATAAAAAATGTAAAAAAAAACAGGTCAGATTACCCTACTGACCCCTTAACCCTGCTTCCACAAATTACTGGACAATCCAGCGTCAGGTTTTCTGCAGTTTTCAGTTCCATGTCGCAAAACCGGCAGTTTGCACAAGAGACCTTGCCTAATTTGGACAGGTGTTTCTTGATCCTGCAGTGTTCAGTATAGAGCACGACAAAGAGACGGTATTTGTCTCGGGGGCGATTGATCAGATCTTTAAACCTTATTAGGTTTTAACTTCCCAATAGCAGCTTGGCATGGGGCATTCCTGCTGCCTGCAGTCTGTTGCCAGTACCCACTCTCTCCTCTGTGCGGTGCGACTCCATCTACAAAAGTTTTTGAATTACTAAATTCGCTTCATACAGAGTATATTGCTTTTATTTTGTCCAAGATGTTTGTTAGAGTATTACTCGTTCTAAGCAAAAATATAACTTTCGTGTCGGTTTTTCTTCTTTTTCTTTCTCTATCGATTTTTATCTTCTTAGCAGAATTAAATTTAACGTTCGACGACTCAGTTAGTCTATCAGTTTATGAGGTATCGATCTGAAAGTTTGCTTCCGCCCTTTTCTCTACAAGGAGCTGCTCATTTGTCGGGACGGCGGACACCGGCAAAAATCTGCATTCAAACTTAACGATCGGGATCAAGTGCTTGTACGGAAAACTTTCATTTGACGAAGTATCTTCACAAAATTTGACATGGATTTTTATCTAAGACAATGGTGTAGTCTCCGAAGAAATAATTCAGATTGGATCCCTACAGCATATATCTGTTTTTTCTTTAGACGAGATATCTTCGAAAAATTGGCATGGGTTATTGTTGTGGTAACGGGTAACTAATCCCCGTTAGTATGATAAGGATTAGATAAGTTGTGATCGACGTCATTCAACGGTAGGCCGAGAAAACGTGCTGTTTTGACGGAGTTGCACCAAAGAGAGGTGTCAGAAGTGTGGGGTTAGCAGGGATGCAAGGAGTTGGCTAGTGTCATGCGGGGACTCATTGCCCGCTGGACATATGTTTCATATGTCAGGGTCTATAATGTATAAGTAGGAGTTAACCTGCTACACTATTCAGAACGAAACTGTGTAAGGGTCATTCTCGTTTCTCGCGGCAACTTGAGCTCGTCGTCTGCAATTGGTGGTTTGACTTCAAGTTCGCCATTCACTGAGAGGGAGTCGATGAAGGTGTTAATGGCTCCACTGTGAATGTGTTCTGTGTGTTCAGTGTTCTGACATGATTGCAGTTTTCTTAGAGGTTATTGTCAAAGATCGGAACATTATATCATATAGCTGCCACCCATCAAAGTCCTTGTAAAATTTTTTTTTGTTTTTTGTGAAGAATATTATAGCTCGGTGCAAAGGTTTTTTCTTTGTTAGTTATTAACTATAAGCGTAAATATTATTCTAAATAATTAAATGTTAAAATAAATAGTTTTTTCTTATAATTAGCGTCACTCTGTGCTTCTGATGTCGACAAATTGTCTAGCAGTGTGATTGATTTGCGCGTTTAATTATTAATTATTGACTTTTAACTAATATTAAAGTATATCGAGTAAGTCAATAATTACTTCTCCAACCAGAAATCAATCTCACAGAAATCACAAAAATTGCGACCGACTAACATCGCCAACAATGTGAAAAATGTTCTTACGTACCTATGCATATGTATGTGTATGTGTGAAGACAGGAAAACAGTACTTTGAACCTAATTAATGTGCATTACAGCAACGTCATCGAATTGATTTAATAAATGTCAAATGCGCGAACGACAAGTCGCGCGACTAAAGTTGAGCAATCAAGGTTTTTGCTTCTTATTGTTGCAGCAAGTTTTTGCCTGCAATTCTTACAAGCACAACAAATGTTCAGACTTACATATTTATGACGTATAGAGGTTTAAGTGGTCCCCTGTCAGTGTGCATGTGTGTGTGTGTGTGTGTGCGCTACGCGGCGTGTACATTGACATAACAGCGGTGAGTGATGATGCATCAAAGCAAACATCAACATTAGTGTCAACAGTAAAAACCTAACGTCTCAGTTAGAAAACAACTACAACAATGTAAAATCAACAAAGTACGTAACGTTCAAAGTAAATTATATTACGGTTATCACAGCAAACAATATCAGCAGTAACAAGCATCACCAATGACAGCCACAACAAGTGACTAAAAGCAAACGTGCTCTAGCTCTAGGTGTATTTAGATTTCGCTACATAAATATTTTGAAATGCACATACATACATATTTCTATATATGTAAGTGTGTATGTATGTTTGCCCATGTTTGTCTACAAGTATGTTTGATTAGAATGTTCGTTAATGAACTTAAGATTTCGTACAAATTTGCTCTGCCGGTCAAATTAGCGCTCAGCTATTAAGTGTGAGTTGAAGAGGAGTTTAACTTCATGGCAGAATACATATGTATATAGTATGTGTGGGATTTTCCCTTTAGCAATATTTAATGCCGAATATATACACCATTTAGTACACATACACCTATAACATATATTTCAGTCGCCTTGCTTGGGTGCTAGCTTGAAGTGGAACCCATCCGTCAGACAGTCACTTTAAGAGTTTAATTCCATTTAAGCTGAAGATTAATTGAATGCAGCAATGCGTCTGTTTAAGTAACGGTAATCGACAGCGTCGATGGAGTTCTTCTTCTTCTTGTTGAGCTTTTAAAGGCATTAAATATGAATTGACAATATGAAATAATAAATTATGTACACACAAACATACAGACATATGTACATATGTATGTAAGAGTGACTACATAATTTCGGCTGAAAAAAACAACAATTAAGCAGCCTCATTTAATTTTATAGTACAATTGTCGGATTATTAATTTTAAATAATTTTTTGAAGAGGAAAATTTTTTTTTCGTTTTTCTTTTTTAATCAGCTAAGCAAAAGCTTTCTTAAAATGTGTTTTTATTTTTGTAATCCAAATGTACTATACTACCAATGTTGGATACTCCCTTTAAGCTAACTAGCTTCATCAAGTAACGTTGTCCAATATCTGCAGCAATTCCTATTATAAAGTCACTTTGCCTAATATAGTCCAGTCATTTAAGCTTAAATTAGGTAAGAATCTCGGAAATCGATATACCCATTTATATGTCTGTAAATACTTGTATACCCTACCATATGTAGGTTTTGAGACAACTTTAGGGTGTCAATATACAAGTATTTACAGACATATAAATGGGTATATCGAATTCCGAGGTGAACTTACTATAATGACTGGACTAAATAGGTGTGAAAAGGAAAGGTAAGGATGGACCTCCCATACAGCATCAGTTTCGGTTACGTTAAAAGCTCGATCCTAAGAAGGGTCTCACTTGGACAGCACAGAACGCCGCTCCGTTGTGGTAGCTATACACTTCTAAATGCTGGATCATAAGGCACTTCAGATCGATAAAGCTTTGGCTACAACTTTGACAACTAGCGTTCGACAAAATTTTAAACCTACCGCATGAATGCCTATTGAACAAAGCCCAGTAAGAAGTCTTACAATTGCTATAAAATGTAGTTTGCTCAAGACAAGTAGTTCAGTGGATCTCCTGCGTTCTACTCTAGGTCAGAAGGGCCTCGCAGTCATAGAGGAACCGGTAGTCCACGAGCGACTGCTAAGCGCACGCGAGGTCCAATGGAGATCCAACACGATCCTATTTCGATGTGTGTGGGGCAAGGGTGCCTCCTCTGACTGGCTCAGTCGATTTTGTTATTTTTACTAAGTTGGAATGTTCTTAACATGCCAAATATGAGCGCGATCCTGTTTGTTTGCAGCAGCTGCTTACATCGGTACACCTCAGTAGTGTGTCGGATAAATATATCGAACACAGAATTAGCCTAAAATTTTGTATTTATAACCAAAAAAAAACACCAAATCCGCTCAAAAATAAAGCTGATGCTCATTGCGTTTTTCGATATTCCTGATTTGCTCCATCATGAATTTGTACCGAAGGGACGAATGATCAATAAGGAGTTCTATTTGGCCGCATTGAGGCATTTGCGTGAGAACATCCGTCGAAAAGGGCAGAAATTGTGGAAAAACAATTCATGCATTTTACACGATAATAATGCACCATCGCATCGAGCTACGATTGTGACCGAATTTAAAGCCAAAAACGCAAGGAATACCATCGATCAACCACCGTATTCACCAGATTTGGCTCCGTGTGATTTTTCTTGTTTCCCAAACTGAAATTGCCGCTCCGAGGAAACCGTTTTCAGTCGATCGAAGAGATAAAACTAAATTCGCCATCCCAAAAAGTGCTTATGAGAAGTATTTCGAGGACTGCAAAATCGTTGGCATAAGTGTATTACATCTGGTGAGGATTACTTTGAAGGCAATAAAATAAATATTGATGAATAATTAAATATTTTGTATTTTATTTAGAATTTCCGGGTATTTTTTTGTCATAATTTATGTTAGAAACGATCTTTTAATAAAGGAAGCTGTTTCACTACTCTCTTCATAAACACAACTGTATGCCAGGCCAAAAATATCTATATAGTAGTTGATCAAAACAACTCAGAACTTTTAAATATTGAGACTACAACAACTCCATAGCCAAATAAACAAAAACGCAGGCAATAAACCAACTGGGATACTTTCAATGCCGATTAATTACCCTATTGATTAAGTGGAATTGGGTCAGAATTCGGGTTTTAATGAGCCCGTTAAAACACAATGGTATTTACAGTTCAATCAAGATTTAAACAAATTTTACTTTACCAAACTTAATTATGGCGCTGTTTGGGTGAAGCATTACCAATGCGTTGCCCCTCAACCTGGGCAAAAGTTGTGCATCCTCAAACAATGCCGGGCAGCTGCAATCGGTTGACCTAATTTAGGTCATCCCGCATTTTGTTTGCACATACTTTCATACATAAGCACTTACCTGTTGGTGGTGAGTGCACAGAAAATATCGATCTAAAAATAATTCTAAAGCTCAGATTGCTGCCATACAAATGGTATATGTGCATGTCACGTGACGTTGCAGCTTTTCGAAAGGTCAATGCATAGTGGGTACTTACCTAAAAGAGAGGATGAAAAGAAATAAAAATGTTAATAATTTTTTTCACAAATACATATTCAAACTCAAATAAAGACACAGATGTACACACACATAAAATTACCGCAATATAAGTTCGGAATTCTTCGAAAAACTGAGTGCTGAAATCATGCGACGTACACGTGATACAAGCAACCGAACAGTGGTTCAAGCAACGATTAATTGCGTCGAGACATGAGAAGCCGAACTGACCACAAAGTCAGCGCATAGCGTCAGGAAAAAAATCGAAGCCGAAATTCAAATTAATGTGGCGACCTACACAAAAATGCACGGAATTTATTTATCTGCTCATTTTCGACATCAAAGTAACAGTAAAACTCCAAAAACAAACTAACTACGAAAATGAAGAAGTCAGCAGAAGAAATAAAGATGATATGTAGAGATGTGTAAGTGTGTACGTCAAAAAGCGACTTGCTTCAGACTTGATGCTAAATGTGCATGCATTCGAGCTTAAAGCCCTACCAACCGAGGAAAATTTTTGGTAACTATTATATACAAATATACGAAACTGTTGATAAGGGCCAAAACGCGACAGTCTGGGTCAGCGAAAGGCATGTGCGGCACTGCGCATCCGCATACATAAGCCGAACAGATGCTTGGACGCTGCTTGCAGGGACTAAGAGGGAGAAAAGGGCAACGAATTTATGGAATATGCATAACAGCCGACAAATATTGGACAGCACAATTAATTGTGTGTCAATAATTTATCAAACATGTGTTAAACAAAGGAGCATCGCGACGAGTAGACGATAGGGCGTGGCGCATTGGCGGAAATGTACGGTAGCAATTAAACTAACAGCAGTTAGAACACTAAAATGGAAATTTTATACGGTAATGCATTCGAACAAACTAAAATAGATGAAAAAATTTGCTATTTTGCGCTTACAAATTTATATTTAATTCGTGCATATGCATTAACTAATGATCCGTGGTGCATGCCTAATCGTAAGACTCAGAATATAAAATATAGCGATAACCACTCGGAACAACAGTGACGCAAAGAAGTTTGTATACTACTATGAGCAGAAAATACTAAAACTTTGTTCATGATTTTAAAATTCTTATAAGATTCGGAATATCCTTCAATGCACGTAGCCAACAAAAAGTCAACAAGGATGGGTTGGCCGGTCGGAAGGGATTCGGAGTGCACCACACCTCGATAAACGAAGAAAACTTTCAACATAATCTTTATTTTCAACCTGCTTCGACAAGGCTTTTTCGACTTCGTCTCACCTTTGTCACGATATTTGGTTAATTGCTCATTTGTTTTCGAATCGTAAGAATAGATCCAAGACTCATCGCCAGTATTAATACGTTTCATGACATCCTGGTAGCCGGAAGGAATACTTTCACATTTCTTAGGCCCAAAATATCTTTCAAAATGTTTTTCACTGATCCTTCCGATATTCCAACGAGGCCAATAAGATTTCTGAATATTAATCGTCGATTCTCAAGCTGGTGCTTCCTTTATTTTATTGACGTGTTGATCATCAGTTAATGCTTACGGCCGTCCTGGACGCGGCTAGTCGTCAACGATTATATGTATTGATGTGACATTTGACTCAGATGTCACTGACAGTCATGCCACCCAAGAATACAAACATTTCGATGAATGGGTTTTCACGCGAAATTTAAATTAAAACGTCTTACTATAATTTGCTCACAGGAACACATAAGAATTAGCCACAGCATAACTTCTCTAGATTTTTTGTACCTTGATATCTAGGACCGTCTATTTTCGTTAAGACCCAGGACGTTATGAATTCAGGAAAATCTTTATATTAGGTTGTCAAAAAAGTCTTGCGGTATTTTCGCTAGTTGGCGCTGAAAGCGCGTAGTTCTAGTTTTATTCGTCGCATCGGGTCACGCTATACCTTTTTGGAAAGCTCGTTTCACGCGCTAACACGTGTTTGATTGACTGTCGTTTCTTGTAAGTCGTTCGTGAGTTATATATGTATATATAAAATATAAAGCAAAATAAAGAGAAAATACGGCATATTTTACAGTACTACTACGATAAAGGCAAAAATGCATCTCAAGCCGGCAATAAAATTTGTGCAGTTTATGGACCCGATACAGTTGCCATTTCCACCGCACAACGATGGTTTCAACATTTTCGTTCTGGTGTAGAGGTGGTCGAAGATGCGCCACGCTCCGGAAGACCTGTCGTCGAAAATTGCGATAAAATCTCTGAATTGGTCGAACGAGACCGGCATTGTAGCAGCCGTAGCATCGGCCAAGAGCTGGGCATGAGCCATCAAAAATTCATTTCAATTTCAATAAAAAAAAAAAAAAATTTAATAAAAATATCGCAAGACTTTTTTGACAACTATATATTATATATAAATCTTCTGACCGTGTGTTTGTAATTGAACTGCTCCTAAACGGCTGGACCGATTTTGATGAAATTTTTTGTGTGTGTTCAAGGAGATTCGAGAATGGTTTAGATTCACAATTTGGTCCATTGGAAAATGTTTTTTTTTTTTAATTAATTTAATTTGTAATCAATTGCTAATTTTGGAATGTTTGACCGATAGATTGCGCTACCATCGCAGTATCCAATATTCAAACCTTAAATTGGCGTAAACGTGCAATAAACAAAACGATGCCAAAGTAAAAGGCGACATCTGTAGACAAGTTTTCATAACGTGGACACAGTTGTTCGTTCGTAAGTAATAAATTGGGTGATTCAATACATCTATGACGAGCTATAACATTTTTTTCATACCTGCTAACTGTTGGAGGGGGTATCTTGACAGGCAATTTAAAATTGCAAAAAACAACTGGCATAAAAAAATTGCGGCATAACTGAACTGTTGATATAAAGGTCTATTAAAATTTGAGACAGAAATTTTTTTGAAGCATTGCAAGACTGATGCCATAACCTTGCCAGCCGATTTTTTTGTCTTTCCACGCTTGAGAACCGTTTCTTAATATGCACTCCACCAGGCTGACAATCGATTGGACTCGATGATTTCACTGATGCACAGCCCAAATTCAATAGTTTTTTTTACCCCAAAAACCAATTCTTTCTTAACGCACGAAATGCTTTTTGATTCATTTTTGTTGCTTAACCAAAAATGCGATGATTCCTTAACTAATATTTATAATCTAACTAATAGAAATCATAAAGATGGTATTAGTAGTACTACCTATGTATCAGCCACAGTAAAACATGGGCGGATCCTGTAGTAAATATATAAGCATTATGAATACAAAAATTTAATTTCCCGTAGTCAATATGTTCTCAGAACTATACGAAGGATTACATCCCGGAAGCCATCTATTGAGAAAATTACGAATATAAATCAAATTTAACCATACACACCGTTTTTAAAATACCACAGCGCCATTTGCTGCATAATAATTGTTGTTTTGTTAGTATAGACCATTTACGGAGAGTCATTGCGTGTTTTCTACTTATTACTAATTTCCACGGTTATTATTCACCAAATTATTCATGCTATATGCACATACATATATACTATTCCACAATAAAGAGTACTTTTCTTTAAATTGTTTAACTGATGTTCTCCACCTTTTTGTCGAGCGCCTCTTGATATTATAAGAAGATGGCAGAAATATGGCATAGGCAAAGGGTTCAAATTTTCAGCCGAAGGGCGACGACTTAGGTTAATTTGGTAGGCCAATAAGCCATGGATAGACCAGTTTAGTTCTTTGCGATACCAGATAGAGTTCAGTTACAAAGTCCAAGAGGAATAGTCATTCTTTAGGAATTCTGCGCTTGACGCGATTTTTAACAAACTCTGTGACTTACAATTTAATATTTGATATAAAAGTGCTTTGAAACTAGGAAGCCAGAATATTGTAATAACCGCTAATAACTTTTTCATATAATTCTGTTTTTTACAAAAGTTGACCTCAGGGTATAAAGAATATTTGCAAAAGTTTCAGAATTTCAAAAAGGTCTTTAATTTTTACCAACAAACGCTAGTTGAACTTATATAATATAAATACATTACAAACAGGCACATGACCCGTTTGCGTTATAAGTGATATTTTTCACCTTTTATCTCGCTGTTTATTTATTGTCACGTTTTCTCCTCGAATTATTATTTCAGTGCTAATTATTTGCGACTGTTCAAAATTATTCTGATTTTTCAATTAGCGACGCGGACAATAAAAACATTTCGTTTATTTTATTTGTTCCAAACAGTTGTTATTGTTTAGAAAATATGCCTGGCCCCGGACTATTCATGTGGTAAATAGTGTAAACTTAAGTGAAAATTAAGTGTAAGTTAAGTTTTCCATAACAAAGCTTTTTTCTTTGAGCTTCTTGCACAGAAACTTCTCACCTTTACTGGCAGCGCATTTTGCATTAACTTTTGGTAGAAGTCGCTTTGATATATAACATCTGCATGACTATAATTAATAAATGTTGAGCAAGTAAGGACGGGTCTAAGTTCGGGTGCACATTTTATACTCTTACAACTTGCAGGAATCAAAGCCATGGAAATACTTTAAGACGTAAAACGTCAACCAGAGGATCGGAATCATATCAAACTCTATATAACTCATACAGTGACCTACAAATTCGGCATAAGATTTGTTGGAATAAGCGAAATCATTATATATAGTAAATGGTAGTTGGGGTAGTTCGAACCGATTTTATCAATTAACTATTATCATGCCACATACCAAACAAATGTTTCCTGGGTTTCATTGATGTACCTCACATACAATCACCAATCATATGGAGTAAAGTCAGCCTGATGTTCGAAAATTCTGATATTAGTCATATGGGGCTATGTCAATTTTATCTATTTTAGGTTACACAAAGATATACTGTTATGAGTAAAACAGGCTCTATGTATAATTTTCAAAAAGGATAACTCAAATATTGGCCGAAAGTCAGCCGGAAGTTCGAAAATCTTTATATGGGGACTCAGGAAATATTGACCCGATTCAACCCATTTCAAGTACACAGAGTTGCTATTGTCAGGAAAGGATTTTCTCCGAATCTTAATTGTATATCTCACACACTGACCAATATTTTCGGTCAAAAGTGAACAATAGATACTGGGGTACACATATTCGGCACCCAGGGGCTTGAACAGTTTTGTATTGACTTGAGCAATTTTTGGTCATAAGGTGACATATGTACATTAAAGGAAATATGAAAGCAAAATTTTATACCGTTATATCATATTTAGTGGTGCTTGATTTGTGTACTGGAAAGTGAAATAATCAAAAGGAATTTAAAATTGTGCTACATAGGAAGTAGGCGTGGTTATAGTCCGATTTCGCCCACTTCGCACTGTGCGAGGAATGTAACATAGTTGTCCGATCTGGCCGATTTCGACAAATGATCAATAGAATATTAAGATGCACCTATGTATGTATTAAATTTCATTTTCGTTCGGATATCTCAAGAACTGACGAAGAAATTTTTATAAACCCGAAAAAGTAAACTTTACCTAAGACCAATCGCTGGCTCGAAACCGGTTTTAAACCCATAGCCTCTTGGCCAAAGTAAAATTGCTCACAATGATCCGTATTCCGGATCATTATAGGATATTGCATACAAACTGATCGCTTAAAATTTAGTAATTGTATGGAAATGATTTTATTTGGCAAGATATCTTCACGAAAGTTGGCATCGATTATTATCCTGATACAAGCTCCGCAGAAACCATGTGATCAAATTTGAGTTAGACGAGCAAAAACAATATTTCTTTATTGTCGCCTTTAACATAAACTCTTGAGCCAATACTCTGACTATGAGTTGTTCCTTTCAGTTTCGGCTAATTTTTGGAGCGCCATGCGCTCGATTGTTGGACAGTAACGCCGTCATATTCGTAACCCCACGTCTCGTCACCAGTAATGCTGTGCTCGATGAATGGAGGCTCCTCAGCTACGTTGTCAAGATCTTTGCGACCCATAGTCGACGCCGTGTTTGCAAAAGGTTCAGGTCTTTTTTTTAAGTCGTGCATTGACATGCTTCATACCCAAAGCATTAACAAAAATGTGTTGAGCCGATCCGTAAGAGATTTTGAGATCTTCTGCTATCTCTCTAATGGCAATGCAACCACTATAGCATCTGTGAAAGGTATTGTAACTTCGCTGCAGCCGAAGTTAACGATTTTTGTTGTCTAAAAGTCCATTAATTCGCAAATAAGTATATAATATTCATGTAAACGCTAATAAATGTGTCCGCACTGTTTTCGAGCGCACTGTATGAGCACAAGCGCACACTGGTAATCGATTATTCGGTTGTCACCTGTTGACAGCCGATTTCTGATTAGCATTAATTTATGGCAGTGTGCCCATAATTGAAATGCTCTATTTTTACTTTTTACGAGTGGAGAAAAAATTTTCGAAAGTGCTTCCTGACTTCCACAACAGCAACAACACAACAAGCATATACAATTTAGTCTATTTATATCAGAAATAATTTGAAAATTTGCGTAACAAATTGTGCATTAATCAATTAGCAACTTAATTTACAGCCACAAAGCGATTTCCCGAAACAAAGCGGAGGGAAGTAAGGGGTTAAAATATCTGATATAATGTGCTACAGGGCGATTGAAAGGAAAATTTACGCAAAAACATTTCGTTTGATTTTAAATTAACATTGCTTTTGTTTATTATTTAATTTGTTGATAATATTTCATTACTAAAACAAAAAGAAAACAATAAACTTATATTCGGTTGTCGATTTTAAACACAATAATAGAGAATTCGTTTGGGCGGGTCACTGACATTTTCGCTAGATTTCAATAACAAGTTTAATTGACATTTCTAGTCAGCTACAACTGAGCCACCCAAAAGACAGCAACAACACAAATAAGATACAAAACTCGAACGTGTGCTAAAATTTTGCGAATACTTAGCGGAAACAAGAGAGAGGGTGGGGAAAAATGTTGACAAGAATATATACTACAATATATGTTTATGTAATTTATATCACGTTGAAAATAATTCAAGCTTTTCGGCGACAATTTTTCGGCAGACATTAGTGTAAATAAATTGCGCAAATAAAGAAGTTTTACAAAATTTTTGAAACATTTGGTTTACTTGTTGTTATGCTGTAGAAAATTTTATGAATTAGTATCTTAAGTAAATTGGCATCTTGCGAAATTGCCCTAAATGGCAGAGAGGCTAGCGATAATGAGTATTTAAGAACTGAAAGGAAGATGGTAATAACGAATCTTTGCGAATGTTGGAAAAGGCTTAGGGTGATTCAAAAACATAAACCTACGAGTGGTACAAAGCCTTCAAAGACGGTCGCGAAATCGTTGAAGACATGCCTGCGACCTCTTTAACTGATGAAAATATTAAAAAAGTGAAGGATGTGGTGTTTGAAAACAGTCAGGCAAGTGTTAGAGAAATGATAAGAGAGCTCGACATCTCTCTCGAGTTCGTTCGAATTATTTTGGTGGATATTTGGATATGAAACGCGACTGCTCGACTCTTCCCGATAAGCTGATTATTTTTTAAAGAGTACCGAAAGTACGGCCTCTTTGAACATGCTTGATCCATTCATGGAAAGCATTATAACTGCCGATGATACATGGGTTTATGAATTTGCAAACAAGTCAACAATCATCGGAATAGAACCCGTTTCCAGTCAATCTAAGAGAAAAATTAAAATTCTCTGAAGGAGCTGAAGGCAGGCCATCCCATTAAGTGATAGTGAAAGAGTTTCGAGGAATGGAAAACCCTTTTGCACAAGTGTATAAAATCAGGTGGGGATTTATTTGAAGGCGACAAATTAAATATTGATGAATAATTAAATCTTTTTCGTATTATTTATAACATCCTACAATACTGATATACTGGGTAGGTTGATAGAGTGGATGTCCGACGACGCTCCTAGGCCTTTAGAAGTCCAATTGGTAACCAAACTCACTCCATTTTGTCCTGATGAAAATTAAATAACTGTTATAAGAAAACCGAAAATTAACCATCAGAAAGGCGACAAAAGAAATCAAAATTTTATTTGGTTCCGTTAATCAATTCAGTTGGGTTAAAAGCTTCTTTTTGAAGAGAAATAATCAATTCAGTTGGGTTAAAAGCTCCTTTTTGAAGAGAAATAATACAAATACCAACCAACAGCCACTGAATTCATCTGATATGGCTACTTTCGACTACTTTCTTCTCGATATAAACGAAAAGCCGCATCGAGGGATACACTTTAGTAGATGCGGGTAAAGAAGGTGTTCGAGACTCTGTTGCCCATACCGAACTCAGAGTATAAAAAAGTTTCGAATAGTAGATCAAGTGTGGACATAAGCGATAATTGGGAGTCTTAAATACTGAAAGTATTCGTTTAATTTTCTAATTCGGGTCTAATATGTTTCTATATATATATGTATTTCGGATTAACTACTTTTATACCCTGAATAAAATGTACTAAATCTAAATATGGAAATGTCGGAGGCCCTATATGTGTATTGGTATACTGACGAGCTGAACTAATGCCGCAGTTTTCTCAATAAGATGTTAATTTGTCAGAAACGCCAATATCGGATTGCTACAGTATATAGCTGTCATATAAACTCACCGATCAAAAGTAAGTCCTTGTATGGAAGACTTTTCTATAAAGGTACAAGGGGGCTTCACGAAATTCGGCATAGATTCTTGGCTATAGCAACGATGCAATATCCGCATATACTGTTCAGATCGGACTACTATATAATATAGCTATCATACAAACAAAACTATCGAAATTACGACAAATATTTTTGTATACCTTTTTATGGGGTCAAGGGTAAAATTCTAGCTCCTCGTAGAGCTCCTAATTCCTACATACAGCTTTTGATAGAATACTCTCTCTGAATATCTTAATATTCAGTGAAACAAAAGCAGATATTTTAAATAAAAAACGTTAACTACAAACAACAAAACTCAAACTACAATTTGTTGGAATAAATTGAAAAACATCAAACGCTTTTCTAACTTTGTTAGAGTTGCATATTGCAACACTGCCGCTAAAAACATAAAAAACATTGTGACAAAAAAGAATTAGCAGTGCGGTTTGCAACTCGCTATAAATCACATGAAGTTGTCATATGTCATCATAAAAATCTAATACATTTTTTTATGGCACAACCGAACCAATGACTACCAATTACGAAAACGGAAAACTGTGGCGTGCGTAGCGGCAGCACACGAGAGCAAACGATATGCAAAACAAGTTGGCGGCGAGCCGCGATCATGAAAGTGGAAAATTTTGCCAAACAATGAACCCGAACGACCTTAGCTATAGAATACGAGTACTGGGCGAATGATTATATAATTTTTATGTTGAATTACGCAATTATTTATAATGCTAATTCGCGATGGAACAAATATTAGTGAGTATGTGAATAGGTAAACTGTAACAGCTGATCGCGTAGCAGTGTCGCATTGTGATATTACAATGTTGCCACGGACAATTTGGCAAATACAAGGGCAGTCCAATAAGTATTAAGTATAAGTATATAAGTAAGTTGGCGTTGATGTCGCGACTGTAGCAAGACAATTTTACAGCCGTGTGGAACATTCTCATAGACGGCTATTGTCAAGATTTCATGCGTAATTTTGTTTAGACCGCGTGGGGAGCCGAAGTAAAAATTAAAGAAAGGATTTTAGGATGATTAGTAGATTTTTTAGTAGAGACATCGCGCAACGAGAACAATTAGCGCTTGAATACCGTATACAATAACTTTACTTCTTAGATGATGACTGTCGGATATTTCTTTAAAGGTGCCTACACCACAGCTACTACGATGGATAAAATGACAAAATTCCAAAATCTCATATTGGCAGACTGCCTGTTTAATGTGGACGAGGAAGATGAAACCACCGGTTTTTGGTATTTACAAACTGTGATCTACCTCGACTGCTTTTTTCAGACTGGATAAAGAAGCGAAGCAAATGGGTTTGGTAGTGAACGAGGGCAAGACGAAATATCTCCGGTCATCAAACAAACCGTCGTTGCATTCGGGACTTGGCTCCCACGTGACTGTTGACAGTCATAGCTTCGAAGTCGCAGATAACTTCGTCTATTTTGGAATCAGTATTAACACCAACAACAATGTCAGCCTCGAAATCCAACGCGGAATAACTCTAGCCAACAGGTGCTACTTCGGCAATTGATAAGTAAAGTCCTCTCTAGACTAACAAAGACCAAATTCTATAAGTCACTCATTATTTCCGATGACAACATCTGATTAGTCGCCGTTACGAGTTTTCGAGAGAAGGTTCTGCGGAAGATTTAGACCAGTCTTGCATAAGCACTAAACGTCAGACAGGGCTCTACTACGGCGGACTCGACACCGAATTGCATAAAAAATTGGCTCAATAGGAAAAGAAAATAGCTCTTCCATCTTGACTACACTATGAAACTTGAAAAAGCGACTAGCCGGACATAAATTTGAGTAAGTTATTACGTCGGCGCATGGATGCCTATTTTGCAGACCCTTAGAAAAGAAATTTTTCAAATCGCGCTTTATCCCACATTTTCGTTTCTCTTTTAAAGGCTCGTACTTATTCGACCGACCTCGTAAAATAAAAAAGCGACTTGTGAACTCGTTAATTGCACATAGAGATTTATAAATATATACTATTTACCACATATGCGCCTGTATGTACACCTGTGTGTACTTGTTTACGTAGGTGATTCACCGCTTTCATTGTCAAGAGAGGCAGCAACACACCTAATATGTCGCATGTCGCAGCGGGTATTGAAAATTCGCGAATTATTTTCGTGTGTATTTTTAACGCCATTGGGTGAATACTTAATATTTTTCAGCAATGGCTAGAAAACTAACGTGCTTACCTGCACACACACACATATATATACTTCTGTACAACAATTATACAAGTATGTGTTACTATAATTTGTTTTTGTATTACTTTATTGCATGCTTTCGAAAATAATTTGCGTATCGCCGCCTGCAAGCGAATTATTCGCACGCTCTGTCGCGATAATAGTCACACACAAACTCGCTCGTTTGTTTGTTTACCTGTTGGACCGTGCGTTTGCGGGCTATCTTCCGGTGCGGAAGGAATATTGTTAGGCGCTCGTAGGAGAATTGTAATTTTCGCAAATATTTTTTTTTTTATCACCCGCACAACTACAACGGTAGCTCTGGCATAATATTCCGCGTACTGTCAATTGTCAATTAAATTTTATTTATAGAGTTTTTCATTTTTATTGTGTTGTTTTTCTTTCATATTGTTATTATTGTCGTTTGCGAAATTCAATGTCAATTAAAACGAGAACACCTTTTGCATACTAACTTTTTTAATGTGAATTCGCAAACGCACTTTTGGCACTTTGTTCAGAATAATACGCAAAAAATTTGCAGTTTCTCTGATGGAAATTTGTTGCTATCTTTGCAAATTGATCTAAAGAACAACAATAAGTATAAAGATATATGAAAAGAATGGTGTATTTAAACCATATGTTATTCCGACAGAGACAGCTCTTTCTCAATGGAAATTTTGACAAAGAAATTAAGGCAACTGACGGGTGATCCAAGTAGAGATACTTTTTTCAGTAGTCGTGTCAAGCTGTCATGTTATTTTTGTCCAGTATTGTATGGCATTTCAACATGGAAAGGCTTATGCCTGAAAAATTCACGTTCTGTAAAGAATGTGTTACGCACGCTTCGCTCAACTTATGGTAAATATAATCGGTTCACTGAGCGTTCTATTCGCAACACAATCCCCCATCTTGAGACCAAGCATTCATTATTGGATAATATTCGACCGAATAGACCACGTTCACCAGGCAGTGAAGAAAATATAGCAGACGTAGGTGAGATTGTACACGACGACCGAGGAGAGCTGATTCGGTGCCGTTCGCAGCAACTCGGAATGACGTATACGTCGGTTTTACGTCGGTATCTTAAATTGAAAGAGTACAAAATACAGCTTGTGCTAGAACTGAAGCCGCTCGACCTTCCCTAGCGGCTTCGCTCCGCTCTATGGGTTCTTGAAAAGCAAGACTGACGCATTTAGGACGAAGAGCAACCTAAAAAGATTCAAGAGCTGCCATTTTATCGCGCCATGATAACTGACTGTTTGATGCCTGAAATTGAAGCTCGTGCACTCGGCGACAGTTAGTTTCAACAAGACGGCGCCACTTCGCACACATCGCAAAAATCAATGGATTTTTTGAGAAAACACTTTGGTGAGCAGATAATTTCACGTTTGGGCCGGTCGATTGGCCAGCAGAATCGTATGATATGTAAAATCTAAAGTCTATGCTGAAATGCTCGAAGGAATCATAGAAAATTGGACTTAGCGGATGGACCATCTGAGAAGTAGCCGGGTCAAACATTCGAAAGAGATACTCTTCAAAAATTAAATGCGAAAGAATGTTCTTTGGAATGATAGTAAACATTCCCCATAAATTTTAAATTTCTTTGTTTTTCTCTTTAAAAAAAAAAAGTAGGGAACCTCGAAATGGCTCACGCTTTAGTTCGGTAGTTTGTTACAGACCGTCTAGGCGATAACAAGTGGCTGTTTTGAAGCTACATTAAATTATATACAAGTATATCTAATATCTCGTTTCAGTCTACCGATTTTAGACGTTTAAGGTGTAATCCTAAGAGAATCCAAGGTCATCGCGAAGATCTTAGAAAACTATATAGGCTGCCTGTTAGTTAGCAGAATTACCACAATTTCATTTATTATGGAAACAATTCAGTTTTTATGAGCTGTTCTTGCTCTTGAAGTCGCTTGGTAGTAAAATAGTACTTTGGGGTTATTTGAACAGATACACTTTGTTTGTTACATAAAAGTAACCACCTAGCACTATAATATTGCTCTTCGTTCCAGAGAAGATTGGGAAAGAGGTGAGATGGACAGAGATACAGGGGTAAATATCTAAACGGATGGGTCCGAATTAAATAATCGAGTGTTAGGATATGTTTTTTCAGCAAAATTAAATGCCAGAACCGCAATTTGACTAACAAGCCCCTGCTGATTCTTCCAAGCGGAGTTCTAATTTGTCTTGTTCTGACAAAGAGCGAACTCACTAAAGTCTCTTAGGGTTTGGTTAAGGTTACCGAAGTATTGATCTTTTAGTGAAGCTAAAATGCTATTTCACGATAAACCTGCAATGGGTTCCAGGACATACTGATATTCCTGGTAACTGTGAAGTAGATGAGCAGATTATAAAAGTACATAGACTTCGATAAAGAGGGAATTTATATGCCTCTGGATATTTGTGAATATTTAATCGACAAACATGTTATAGATACACTTATATGATCTCGGTGGAGTAAATCCTTAACTTATTCAACACGCAGGCAAACGTGGCAAAAATGGAATAAAATCTAGTAAGAGTGCTAGCAAGTTACTGTCCTATTAGAAGATACGCCAGCAGACTGTATAATCTGCGAAGCGGTAGAAGAAGAACGTCTTCAATGTGGATGCAAGGCTTGGTACGGGAGAAGAATCGCAACTATCGATCGAGTGCGTAGGGAAGATGTCTCGGAGGTTGCAAGTCATCAATATTTTGAACTAAGTTTAAAAAAAACTAAATATAACTCAGAAACAGTTGGCAATTTTCAAATATTTTTATTTATTTTCGTCCATGGGGCTACCTTTTCCATACAGATATAATTGACTAATGTTCAGCGATGTTCTATTAAAATTATATAAACACAACATTGCGAAATACGAAAATTATCAGCAAATACATATTTCAAAGAAAGCGACTGTTTATTTACTTAAATACTCAAATATAAGGAAATCGAAAGTGTGGAATAAGATATCAGCAAAACAAATACACATAATTACGAGCAACTCCTCATACTACAAATAAATATGTATACGTTCCAAGGCTGTTCGAAAAAGTCAACAATCGCTGTTGTGATATCATCAAAAACTGGGGAAAATATTTAATTTAATATTTAAGCAAGCAATTAACAGCTATTATGACATTTATGTATATATCTTGCTATGATTTCAGGCGAAACTGTCAAAATGAGAAAATGCAGAAAAGGCGTTTAAAAATTATAAGGAACCAAGCTTAATGGCAATGGCCAAAAAATCTCAGAAATGGCGCAAATTTCGATTTAAGCAGGGAAAACCGTGAATTTCAAGAAGTAAAGCGAAACGCAAAAAAAAAATATAGTTATGAATTATTTAAAATGTATTTATTGCACACTTCTGCGAAAAATTTCAGACAAAAGTGTTTAAAAACGTACTATGGCTCACTTTTAACTTAAGTAGCTTATCAACAGAGATTTGGTTTAAGAAATTAAGCGCGAAAGCAAAAATCACCAAAGAGGTGGCGTCAGCATCAAGCAACTCGCATATGATTCAGATATTCGATAAACGAAGTTTTTATGAATTACCGAGAATTTCAAAATGTTTATTAACCCTTTAGTAGCACAGATGACCGTCTATTACTCGTAGATTTAGAAAATTAAAATTCATGCTTGCAAAATATTGGTTTAGACGGTTTTGGCGGTCATAGAAAAAATGGCATACTTTGAGGAAGAAAAGAGTCATAACTAAAAATTTTTCGAAATTAATGTTTCAATATATCAATTTGTAATACATTTAACTATCTACCCAAGAAATTGCGTGCTGAACATTTGCAAGTTTTCGAGTTGTGTCTTCTTTGTAGTTAGTATGCGATATGTCAAGTCCCTTCTGTTACCACCGATTGATAATAGGAAAACTGTTTTTATTTTATTCATTTTAACAAATTTTCGAAGATTAAAAATCAAAGACAATACGACAACAGTATTTGTAAAAATTTCAATGAAATCTCAAAAGTTCCACAGATTGATCGTTTATTGCTTGTTTGTTCATAAGAGGTGGAATAGGGTTAGATGATTCAAAGAATTTCCTTTTGTTTCATTTATTAGTAAAAGTATTGAAAAATATGTTTCCAAAATTGTAAATGGAAATTTCGAGTCGCTTTGTTATTAACGGGGTTTTCAATAGAGAGTCTACAAAAGTAGCCCAAAAGGGCTCTTTTGACATTTCTCTTCAGTATGATTTGCCATTTCATCAAGGAAAGATATACAAGTACGATCCAACTACGAGTTGAAATTATAAAAATTTACTACCGAAATTCATAGTCAATGGCCTCAACTTTAAGAACCCTACGTGGAATTTATGGCCGTCATAATCGTCCTGTCAGATCAACAATTGAGCGTCTAGTGGAAAAATTTGAACCACAGGCAAAGTACAAAATGTTCCCGTGCCCGTGAGACAAAGAAGTGCCCGTAGGTCGAGAATATTGCTGCGGCTAGCGCATCAATTGAGGAAGACCCAAATCAGTTTCTCACACGTGATTCTCAAGCGTTGGGTATCTCTGTGACGTCGTCGTGGCGAATGTTGCGAAAAGACCTTGATTTACATCATTACAAGATCAAATTGACGCAAAAACTAAAGCTGCTTCACCACCACAATTGTCGTATATTCGTGAATTGGGCTAAGCAACAACTTTAAGATGATCCGGATTGTCTTTCTGACTGACTGGCTTCGTCAATAAGCAAAATATGCCTTTTTGGTCAGGCAGCAATTCAAACGTACTGCATGAGTCACCATTGCATCCTGAAAAAATTACTGTTTGGTGCGGTTTATGGGCCTGCGGCGCCATTTGGCCGTACTTCTTTGCTACCGCTCAATGATAACCGAATATTTTTGGCCCGAATTGGATGATATGGACTTGGACAATAGATGATTCCAACTGGACGGCGCTACAAACCACACAGCGAATGTCGCAATCGATTTATTGAAAACCAAGTTTGGTGAACGTGTTATCTCACGAAATAGCCCAGTCAATTGGCCGCTTCGGTCGTGCGATTTGACGCCGTTACACTATGGTCTTTGCCAAGAAGCCAGCGACGATTGATGAACTTCGTCCGAATATAGAACGTGAAGCTTGCTCGATATGGTCATGCAAAAGAAATCTAGTTCCACACATATTGGCATTTTGTAGCGCTCTTATTGAAAAAAACGTTTCCAAAATATACGCAAAATGCCGAGTCTGATTGCGACATGCAAAATGGGGTCGCTAATATCGTCGATATTTTTTCAAGAAATTCTTCAAAAATTTTATAATATATACTAAATATATTTATACTATAAATTTCTCAAAACTTAAATAAATTATAAAAAAAATGTAAGCCACAAAATCCTCTTAAAATCTCAACTCTAACTACTTGACCACTAAAGGGTTAAAAAAAGGAACCTGTTCGCGTGGATTCCCCCTAAAAGAGACATCAGACAACAACTTCGTTCCGATGGGTATTGTCACATAACATTTGTTTTCAACTTTTGAAATGCAATTCGTAGAATCCAGGCGTCAGTTAAAAAAAAAAAAAGAAATAGTTGGTTTCCTGTTGTTCATAATTGAATTTTGTTTAAAACAAACATTATGCTGCATAACTTTAACGGGTTATCAGGTTATAGCTAATGATGACGTCAATATCTACAGTTGCGTATTGTTAAGTTTGGCGACGTAAAGGCGGTGCAGTGCATTCCCTGCCGCAAGGTGAGATCATCAATGAAAAACAGACTTCGAAATTGCAGTTGCTGTAGGAATGACGTACGGCGCCAACACGAAGTTCACTGACACACGAGCAGAAATGCAATCAAAAACTATTTTGTAATTGTTATTCATGCCTGACTAATGATCTTCAAAGTCTGTTTTGTACATACCTCGGCATATATTTACATACTAAGCAGACAAATCCGAAAAGTATTTGTTCAAACATGTTTTAATCTTTAAAATAAAAAACGCATTTCGTATAGTTTACTTTAAAATTTTCATCGAAACCGTTTAAGAAATGATTCACATAAACTGTTGCATAAGTTGCCAAAAAATTTCCATATTGCCAGCTGTAGATTATTGGAATCAGTTACGCACGTATAATGGTCTCAATGATAACTCAGTTCACGACAAAGTGGCAACAGCTGTAATATAATAATATATTCGCCTAATTGTTCCGAGACCCGAACAAATCAGAAAATTTGTCCTTATACTACCCTATTTAATTTTCTGTTCGCTTTAATTGAGTATACAGTGGTTTTATAGTCGTATTAAAGGGATAAAATTAGGTCTGCATCTGCAAATAAAACATTTGCAGACAAAAAGGTGAGGTCGAAATGTGTGAATACGAAGAGCTTGACAGAGGTAATGCTGGAAAATTTTAGGAAAAGATGCGGCGACTAACAGAAGGTTTCAAGGCCGGAGCATACTCTTGTAAAACCCCCAGAGGTGGTCAGTAACTGTTGCCCAGAGCATACTGAAATAATGAAGGGAATACTTCTCCAGCCTGCTGAATGGCAGTGAAAGCATAACACCAGGAGATGGTGAACCGGATTCCCTAATCGATGACGAGGGAGCGGACATTCCATTGCCCGACCATCAAGAAATTCGAATAGCAATTACCAGTCTGAAGAACAACGGCGGGGCCGAAGAATTACCGGCCGGGCTATTCAAGTACTGCGGCGAAGAACTGATAAGGAGCATGCATCAGCTTCTTTACAGAAGAAAGCATGCCCGACGATTGAATTTAAAGTTGCTCTGCTCAATCCACAAAACGAGTGACCTTTCAATCTTCACCAACTAGGGTAGGATAAGCCTCAACACCGCACATACGGTTCTATAGAGCGTACTGTGTGAAAAATTAAAGCCCATCATCCTTATCAGTCTGGCTTTAGGCCTGGAAAAACAACAACTGACCAGAAAAGACTCGTAAAAGAGGATCGATACACACCACCTCTTCGTCGATTTCAAAGCTGCTGCCCTTATGCCTTTATATCTGTATCAGGATACATATACATATACTTATAGTTGACCAAGGCTTTAAAAAAAACTTCAAAGTTCTCTGAAAACGACTTCTGCCGAAGGTATTCTGCACCAACATTCAACATTACAAGATTTTACGACAAAAAGTAACACAACATTGTCTTGCATGTTGTAAAACTTTCGTTGCGGACCATCTTTAACGGACATCAGTAAAACGCATGAGTAACCAAATCATCGTAAAATGGCATATCACTCAGGCTGCTTAAAGATAAACAACTATAAAAAAGTGTATGGAATTCTACTTTTGTGTGGCTCCTTGAGTGACCCACAGTAATTTTATACTCTCTTATAAAAACTGGTTAAAAGCAAAAAACCCAAAGAAGTTAGCAGATTTATCAGCTGTCGCTGCCAGATGCCTCCTCCCCGATTACTTGGCTGAAGATTGCACTTGTAGGGTGACAAGAGCAGACGTCGCCAGCAGATTTTAGCCGCTTGGCTTGACATACTATATTTAGTACCCGTAAAAAGTGAGTGAGGCTGCAGCTCGCACGTGTGTGTGAGAAGATGTTGGCGACAGCTGAGAAAGAGTGGTCATAAAATGCACGCGTCAAATGTCCCTGTAACACCGTAATAAAGAACACCACCACTGCAGTTGCAACCTTGCCGTCGCGCCCATTCTCGGCCGGCTGCACGTCCGCCTCCTACACACTTGTCCTGCCGTCTACAGCCTACCACAAATTCATATTCGTTAACCCACTTTCGGTGCACGTAAATAACTTCAAGTACCGCATAAATATATACTTTAGGGAAGCGGTTTTGCCAACGCAGTCCGAGGTCTGGCGTCTTGCATCTGATGCTGAGTCCACTTCAGGTTTTTTTTTGAGGTTGACGTTCACAAACACTCACGCGTTGAACAGTAATGAGGCATATGCAAAGAAGGCTGTGTAAGGGTGTGCAGGTTTCAGGATAAATTAAGTAGGTGAAATGCGAAAGTAGCGAGCAAAGTCAAAGCAAAAAACACAACAACAAATATCAATGTAATTGTGTGTTGTAAATTGATATTATCGGTGGCGAAAAAGTGATGTCTCAAGTTACAAGATTGCAAAGTTTTTCAAAATTTATACTCATTGAAGGTGTAAAGCCGCTGAAGAGCCTGGGCTTTCCCTGCACTTTCTTCGCAAATATTGAAAGAAAAGTGCAGCACTGACAGTGAAACTGCGAAACGTTCAATTTTACAGTTGCACAAAATATATAAGCTGCTATAAAAACAATAACAATTTATGCAATTGCCCTTTAAATTAAATGCAAATTGAGTTTATTGTTTCCTTGATTATTACTGCACTTTGAAATTCTCCATTGAATAAAATGTGAATACGAGGGCCGATCGATAAGTCTCTACATATGTACCAAAAGCTCCGTCATGATCGGGAAAGACTTTTTACTCCTGGAGAAAAGAATTCGAGTCGGAAATTGAGAAGCGAAGTCCTCTCTCGACGAACAAAAACAAAGAGTTTCTACAAGTCACTTATCCCCCGTCCTGCTATATGGTGCAGAGGCACGAACGATGACAACATCTGATGAGTCGGCGTTACGAGTTTTCGAGAGAAAGATTCTACGGAACATTTACGATCCTTTGCGAATTGGCAACGGCGAATAACGCAGTCGATGGAAGGATGGGCTGTATGAGAACTACGACGACATTGACGTAGTTCAACGAATTAAGAGACAGAGGCTAAGCTGGCTAGGCCATGGCGTCGGAAAGGATGAAAACACTCAAGATCTGAGAATATTCGACGCAGTACCCGCCGGAGGGTAGCAGAGAAAGAGGAAGACCTCCACTCCGCTGGAAAGACCAGGTGGAGAAGAACCTTGCAATTCCAATTGGTGCCAAACAGCGAAAAGGAAGTACGACTGGCGCTACAAGCCTTAGAACTAACGAAACAATCAATTTAATGAATGAAGCTTTTGGTGGGCGCGTCTTGAGCTTATGACGTAACCTCCAAGATCGAGCGATTTAATACCGCTGAACTATCTTTTGTGGGGGTTAATACTTAGAGCATGATTGACATAAAGCTCACTAAAAGCTTTTAAATCTCAGGGTTGCAATTAGGTCTACAACTATGTATGTATACTCTTGTGGTTTGCAAAGAGCTGTCGAAACTTGATTCTAATTCAATTGATTCAACATTCCGAACATGTATTTTGATTAAAGCTTATGGTGGGAATGACAAAAATGGTTTGCAAGATTTAAAAGTAGTGATATTAGCTTGGCAGGCGAAGAATGTCCTGGGCGACTAAAAAAGTTTGAAGATAAGAAACTGGAAGCATTACTCGGCAAAAAATGTTTCCAAACACAAGAAGAGCTTAAACAAGCAAAATTGCCGGGACATTTGCATTTGGGACGAATTGCAACCTAAAGAGATTTGAGAGCTGCCTTTTCATCTAGAAAAAACAACGATTTGGTGTGGTTTGTGGTCCGGTGGGATCATCAATCCAAATTTCGTAACCGTCAATACCGACCGTTATCGCACATAATAATCAACTATTTGATGGCTGAAATTGAAGCTCGTGATCTCGGCGACATTTGGTTTCAACAAGATGGCGTCACTTCCCACAGATCGTATAAATCAATACATTTATTGAGAGAACACTTCGGTGAGCAGATAATTTCACCTTTTGGGCCGGTAGATTGGCCACCAAGATCGTGTGATATCACAAAGTTAGACTTTTTCCTGTGAGGATGTGTAAAGTCTAAAGTATATGCGGACAATTCCCGCTTCGATTCAGGCCTTGGAGTATAACATCACTCGAGTCATTCGCCGTTACCAGTCGAAATGCTCGAACGAGTCAACGAAAATTGGACTCAACGGATGGACGATCTGAGACGTAGCCGTGACCAACATTTTAGAGATATTCAAAAAATAAATGCCGAAGATTGTTCTTTCGAATGATAATAAGCATTCCCCATTAAATTTGAAGTTTCTGTATTTTTTCTTTAAAAAAAAGTGGGGAACCTCGAAATGGATCACCTTTTAATTTGAGGAATGCTGTCGAATATCAACCAGACATAGAACATAGAGTTTTCCAATTACGTAGACCCGACTCTCTTAGGAACGGAAACAATTTTTGTAATTACTTAGTTTCATTACATTTGTAGCTACATATGAGATATGTATGTATGGCTTAGCGAAGGTGGTTCCTCTTTATAGACTCTCCAACCTTACTAAGGTTACTAATTCTATGAATTGTACAGTGACAGGTTGAAACTTTTATGACAGGCCGTTAAAAACTTAGCGATAACGGTCGCTTTGTTATGAGCACATTAAATTGGGTTAAATATATTTCAGTGAAGTTAAAGCTTATATAGTTTATGCAAGTGCAAAAAAGCTCGTCAAAAGGAAATGTATTATTTCAAATCAGGAAATTTCATTTAAATGTTAATGAGCATAAACAGTTTTAAGGAAAAAAACCTAATTATTGAACTATTGAATGAGTAATAAAATATACATAAACACGTATTCAACAATAGCTAAACAAAACTTTATGCCTTTGAAGTTTTTCACACATGCTTCACTTCATCAGCAATCGAAAAAGTAACCCCGTGGCACACATATTTATTATAAGTAGTATATTTATGTGACTCTATACAATAACAACAATAAAATAACAGAAATATGAAATCAGTAAAATGATAAAAATTACACCGTACGATACTTAAAAAGCTCGTAGAGCTGCAAAAGTGACTGATCCCGCAGCTTTGTGCCTTTTGAGGCACATTTAAAGGCAACAGTAATTTCATTTTATTTTATTTACGATTCTACGTAAGGTCCAATAATGAAATGAAATTATTAAAAAAAAAAAACAGAAGTATGCAAGTGTCACTGAAATTCAGGGGCGGTCAGTAGCTAAATGACGAAGTGTGCGTGAGCGTGTCGTGATGCCTTCAAATTGTGTAATTAGGTTGATTAAACTTTTCAAGTGCCTAAATATGCATAGTTGTACGCGTGTGCGTGAGTGATTGATTTTTTGTAGTTTGCGAAAATCGCACAGCAATAGCAAATTATTTTGCATATCATATAAAAAGTGTTACAGAATGCCAGAAGACGAGATATAGAGCAAACAGCTGATGAAATAATGGAAGTCAGACTAAACATATTTTTTATACTTTCACCGTTTTCTATTTATTAAGATACTGATAAGATAATTTTCCCATTATTTTAAACACATATTATATTTCTACATATTTAGATAAAAGAAAAAAATATTAAAAATATTTAATCAAAAAAAAATTTAAAATTAATCAAAAAAAATTTAATAATTTAAAATAGTAAAAATTCGAGTTTTCGCATTTATTTTCAAAACTTCAAACGAATTTTATATTTTTATATGCGTTTGTTGTTACGCTTGTGCAAACATTAATACATGGCAATTCATTGTGCTTGAGATGCTTGCGGCTATATAAATGATTGCATACATTTAGGCATGAAAATACAGCGAGTCGGTGACATAGCGAAAGCTCACTGTGTAGTGCTGTCGTACGAAAACAATTTGAAAGCTTTTTACAGAAAAAATCTTTTGTCAGAGAATGTTTAATTATTTTTATTCTCCTACACTTTTACAGATTTTTTATCTGCTTCTGTGGCTTAAGCCAGAGCCACAAAATATATAGCTACATACATATGTACATATATGTATATTGTATTAAAAATACATAAAAGACGATATGAAAAACTTCTCTATAGGAATATAGGAATTAAAACACCAAACTTGCTTGCAAACTTTTTCAACTTAATTTAAATTTCCTCTTTATAAAAAAAGACTATTTATAAACTACTTACGGTTCTGCTTCTATGGATTTTAATTTGGCAACATAATTCGAAGGTATATAGCCCTCTTGACGGGATTTCTTGCTGCGTGCGAGCCACCAGTCGCCCTGAAAGAATAGAAGGAAATACGATATAAGTTAAGTTAGTATAAAAAAGTGTTCGAAAATAAAATAGAAAGCACCAAGAAAATAATATACAGTATTAATGTTACTCTTCTACATTTTTGTTATTTATTATTATTATTATTATTATTATTGTTATTATTATTATTATTATTATTATTATTATTATTATTATTATTTTTTTTTTTATTGATAAAAATTAGTAACTAAATATTTTTTTATTACAAACTACATTATTTTACATATTTAACAAAAAAAATGTAGCACCTCCAAAGAGGTGTGTCATTTCAATTCACATGAGTTTCATCATTGTTTTTTTGTTTTTGTTATTTGAGCAGCTCTTATAAATGGTGAGTTTAGGTGAGGTCTTTGACCTAACCTATCTGAACGACCTCACCCATTCACTGCTAGGAGCCTAACACTCTCTCCTGTTACATCCAAAGTGGCTATATTCAAAAACTAGGAGAGGAGTGCAGACTAGATCTTGATCAAAATTCCGACAGTAAACAACACCAAAATGTTGGGCTGTTCGCATGCAACTGTTATTACTACGAAAGTCAAAAGAATCTCAAGTCACTAGCCGGCAGAAACTGGCTGTAGAAGAGATAAATAGACGTTGTTGGTAAATTATAAGGCAGCGGCCGGTCGGGGGTAAATTATAACTGGAAGAAAAACGACAACAGAAGAATATCTAGACCAGCCAGGGGCGGCCATGGGATATCTCCTGATGTCTCTTGATTTCCCCTTAAAACATCTCCGCAACGAGGATTGAGGAGCATAGTGAGCCGTTGCTTCTGGACGCTTTCAAAGGAATCATTGTTGAAAACATTCACAATGGAACTATGAACATCTTCATTCGTTCATTACTTCCCTCCTGTTCATGGCGTCTTTGAAGCCCATATATCACCTATTGTAGAACAAGAGGTCGAGTAGTCTCATGACATCAGAGTGACCATTTCACAACTTTATTCTAGATTCTGCAATGGCCTAAAATCCGATCCACTCCTTATGTAGTGGTGGCACAGCAAGAGAGTGATGGAAATGTCGAATAGAACACGCCGTCTGTTGTATATCTTGTAGAATACTGTCCGTATTTTTGGAGGGGTGTTTCTATATTCGTAATTAGCTGTATTTGTGTTTAGTGCGAAAACATTAAGAAGAATATGCAAGCGTATCGGGTCAATGACATTCAGTTAACGTCAAAAGGTATACTGAAGTTTCGTCATCCACGTCATGACAATTTAAAGCGACAATACCGTCGTTGGCCGTTTGGAAACTAACTTCTGAATTGTCGTTTGAGAGGTTAGATCAGTCTGGGATTAAACAAACAAATTGACAATTTTTGGCTTGTAGTACATTTAGGGCCCTAAAACTATTATTGTTATAACAGAGTACTGAAAACATGTTTCCCTCTCTTGAAACCGATGTAGCGTCGGATCGAGACTGCAGTTTTAAAATCGGTTGTTGTTGTAACGGTTACCTAATCCCGTTAGGATGGTAAGGATTAGATAAGTTGTCATCGAGGTCATCCAACGGTAGGCACAGGAAACGTGCTGTTCCGACAGGCTCGGATCATAGTCCTTAGGGACGTCAGATGAGTAGAGTTAGCAGGACATGCAAATAGGTGGTTAGTGTTATGCGGGGACTAGTTGCACGCTGGATATATGTTTGATATGTCGATTCGGGATAAGAAGGACTTTAACCTGCTACAGTATCCAAAGCGAAGCTGCGCAAGGGTCACACTCGTTTCTCGCGGCAAATTGAGCTCTTCGTCTGCAATGGGTGGTGGTTTACTAGAAACTGCTTGGAGAAGAGCTCATTATGGCATACATTAAGAGACATCTTGTAGTTATGTCGTAGCATATCTGTAGCTTTCTTGTCTGCGTTTCATCACATCCAGGCGACCATATTGGTTCGGCGTATTTAAGGACCGTCCGGGAATCCGTGAATATGGTCGCTGTGAGTTTAGTGAGGGAGAGTGTTAAGTTCCGTGCAGTGGTGTAGCAAGAAAGATTGGAGAGATACGTTTACGTTAGAGCACATGCCATCGATTCCATTGCGATTTTGAAATTGGTCTATGGCGACTCTCGGATATTATCGCACATTACTATTCGCTTGAAATTTTAACTATTTTTGGTTATTTTTGCAACTTTTTATTACAAATTTACTGTTTATATGTATTATAAGTTGAAAAATTTAAATATTTCTTAAAAGTTCGCCATTTTGAGAAAATACTTTGTCAAGCTAGTAACGTACTACAAGCTACACTATGAAATATTAAGAAGGTTATAATCACTTTCTTTAATTCAGGTAGCACAATAAAAGAAATAAGTGAAATAGTGGCCATTTTGAGCGAAAAGGTCAAGATATTATTTTTATATAATCAAAAACAACCCAAAGACTGAAATTCTTATTCTTTTTCATTTCTCCCAGAATAAATCATCAAAATCATACAATTTTTTAGCGTAAGACTGTCCCAACCCCTTATGTTGCAAATAACTCACACGACTATACTTACGCGATAATAAATACAAATATTGCGCATAAGCTTTGAAAACGTTTCGCACTTTATTTGCAGAATTATAATAAAAAAATGAGATCGTTTTCTCTGTCTAAGGGTCAATCCGTGTTGCTATGTTATCAAAAAATGAGTGAATAATGCAAATTAAAAGTAAATATTTTTAAAGTCGTATGAGTCATTAGACAAATCAAATTATATGACGATAAGAATCTTTAAATAACATGAATACTCGTATAAACAAATTCAAATATTTACTTATAATTGACTAAGTACACGCTAACTGTGTTTTAAACACCAGATGCCAGTATAAAAAATTAATTCTTATAATAAAAAATAAAAGCAACTAAGTGGTCAAGCAAGCCGGCAAAACAAGATATGCAAATAAAAAATTATAACAACAAGAAAAAAAGACAAGGCAAAGTAAAAGCAGCGCCAAGTGTGCACCTATCATGCCTCGCAAATTTAGGTTAGCTGCAAAAGCAAATAAACAGAACCTTAATCAAATCACAACCGAACAACAAGCGAACGCGACGCGTTGGCAGCGAAGTTTCACGTTCATTTCTAGTGCGCACGAACGTGCATAAAATGCCAACAACAGTAATATTAATCTATTAGTATATAAAAAATAGTAATTTATGAAAATGTTTTAGACATTTAGTACAAAAATTCGGCTTTAGCCACAGCTGGCAGATCAAAAATTGGATTTTTGCTACGACCGGGCATTTTTTGTAAGGCAACCACGAAAATTATTTGTTGCTATTTATTTGTAACGGCAATTTATGGCATTTTTTACAGGTGTAACGAAATGTGTGCAATATTGAACTCACACACGCGATTTGGTGCTTCAGTTGTTGGCGGGAACGCTGGTGCATTTCGAGTATGTTTATTTTAATTTATTTAGAAATATGAAAATAGTTAGAAAGCTGTTACTATGGAGAATTATAGTATAAAAGGTTTATTAACCGATTAAAGACATATCTACTTGACAGGCGGGCTGAAAAGTTATGAAAAGTTTATTCACTTGTATAATTGAATCATGAGTCTTGTACTTAGACAAGCATAATTTTTACAGCTCCTATTATCATCTAAAACAGAAATTAGAAAAAAAAAGTTAAAAAAAAATATTAAAAAAAATATATATATACATATATAATAAAAATAAATTTTTAATATACAAAAAAAAAAAAATTAAATAAAATAAAATAAAAATATATACATATGTATATATATATTTATATATGTACTTATAAAACTTTCACTTATAAAAATAAAAAGTTTACATACAAGAACTTGATTTGATCCTTCAATTTGCATTTACGTTCGGGATTGCTGCAATGTGGCAACTCACAACTTTATTGTTAAGTTTGACAACTTTGATGTTTTACATACTCAGAATGTTTTGACATACGAGCGCTATTTGTGTTGTTTATAGTGACTTAAAATATTCTTCTTGACCAAAAAATGGAATTAAGTTGAGAACATTTTCACGCGTTTATTTTTTACATTTTTCAACGAGGATTAAATCCGCAACAGTTATATATTATACATATATTATTAACTTAATTAAATGTTTGACGATGAAACTCCACCAAGAAACAGTGTTTATTGACAGTATTGAGAATTCAATCGAGGCCATAGATCACTCAAAGACGAATTTCGTGAGAATCGTCCCAAATCAATTATTGTTCCGGAAACTATTGATGCTGTGCGCAATCTGATATTGCAAGGTCGTCATGTGACCCATTGTGAGATTGAGACAACAATAGGCATTAGTGGGACCAGCATACATTCATAATATTATTGAACATTTGATTGTACAAAAATTTGTACACGCTAGATCCAACACAATTTGCCAATTACTCAAACAAAGGCTCGTGTCGATTGGTCAAATGTAGCGGTAGCGGTGATGACAGGTTACAGGGAAACAGTAGTCGACTGTATGGTAAATTCTGAGCGGTACACAACCTTCTTTGTGCCAGTTGTCTTTCAAGTAGTCAAGAAAACCAACGGATCACCCTTCACCACGACGATGCGAGCTCTCACGTAGAGACTGAAATTTGAAGAGTCATCCGAAAGTAGAAAATAAACTTTTACAAGGTCTGTCGCAAAAGAAACAGGATTGTTAAAAAAAGCAACAAAAAATTAATATTTTCCAAAAGTTATATTTTTTTATTCAAAGTAGTTTTCTTTGTGCCTTGATACAGCGCTTAGCCCGGTCAGGTAGCACTTCAAATGAGTGTTTAAGGTCATTTTTCGGAATGCTTTTGAGAATATCGGTCGTCGCCTTTTGGATAGCTGAAATGTCCTGAAACCAGTGTCCTTTCATGGGCAAATGAAGTCTTTCAAATAGGTAAAAATCACAGGGTACCAGATCAGGTGAGTAGGGTGAGTGATTAATGGTTAATATGGAGTTTTTTGTCAAAAAATCAGTGACAAGTGTCGACCGATGACACGGCGCATTATCGTGCAACAGGCGCCAGGACCCTGCCTCACGGTATTGTGGTCGAGCACGACGAATGCGTGACAAAAGACGCTTCATAACACCAAGATAAAACACAGCATTAATCGTTTGGCCAGGTGGGACGAACTCTTGGTGTACAATACTCTCGGAATCGTAAAAACAAATCAGCACTGTCTTTATTTTTGACTTCTGAAGACGACCGACTTCTGATCGTCACAGAGGTCCTCACGACCTTCTTGGAATCGCTTAAACCATTCATGCAAATGACTACGGGATAGGCACTGATCACCATAAGCTTTTTTCATCATTTGCAAAGTTTCAGTAAACGTTTTCCCAAGTTTAAAACAAAATTTGATATTTGCTCTTTGCATTTTACGACCGATGACCAAAAGTTGCTGCCACTTTTTGATCGATAACATGGATTGTAGTTATCCAATTGTCTTAAAATTTTTACGAAATGTCAACAAGAGATCAAACTTTTTATTTCATATACCCACCGATAGGTGGCGCCACCAGAAACAGTTATATTTAAAAAGTTCTGTTTCTTTTGCGACAGACCTTGTTGTAAGAAATCAACGTTTGTCCATACCTGAAAGACGGTTGATGCGACCAGAATGCATGTTTCGGAGATACAGAGTGTCAAAATTTAGATTGAGAATATTTTGAGAAAAACAACATAAAGCGATTTTCGATAATTAATATTTGGTTTGTTTTCCAATTCCGAAAAAAATTAAATGCAACCCCCTTATAGCAGATACATATATTATATGCTACAGTGCTACAAAAGAAAAATCATTCAGGAACTTGATTTGATTGTTCAGTTTGTATGGCAAACAAGGCGATGCAATGAATTGAACCTCGAATTTCTTCCACATACCAAATACCATGTGGAGCTTTGAAAAAATTTGCGACTGATGTGTTAAGAGGTCTGTGGGGTATTTGAGGCGTCCTGATAACGAATTTGAGTTCAAAAATGTTTCATCAAGCACAGCTATTTTTGTCATTTTAGTAAATGGTGGTGGTTTGACCCCTACACCCCTTGACTACAACACAAAAGATCCTACGTTTTAGGAAATTTTTATTAACATTTTCGGTTTAGCAAGAAACAGCCTCTGACATAAGACGCAAAATGACTTTAAACTAATTAATCATTGTTTTGAAGGAAATTCATAATTCAATGAATTGGGAATTTATAATGCAGTTAAGAGATCCCATGCTGCAAGCAGTAAGCTCTGACAGTGCAACAGTTAACTTTTGGAACTCCAACGAAGTAAACCAGCAAGACAAACTAATTATTTCTATTAATTAATACGCCATTATTCACTTTAAGCTGTCAAAATTACATATTAAACGCAGCAAAAGTTACAACTGGAGCAATGACCAGCAGACGACAGACTTTGTGAGCCAAAATGGGTGTGCCTCCACAAGAGCTTGGGGCTACAAAGTAACAAGCTTATCTGCGACTACGCATTTAGTGACTGCTTGGATAACGAACTTGGAAGTAACGTTACGAGTATATTTATACGAAAAGAAAAAGAAGTGAAATCAAACGCAGCTGCACCAAAGCAAACTTGTCAGAGTTTTGTAGCATTTTACTACGAACAAATTTACAAACTTTTGCGATTTTCCTCCGCTCACAAGATAGTCCAAACTGGCTGCATACTTCACTATGCCCGACAAAGTGCAGTTTAAGCTCGACACTTACATACGTATATATGTACATACATACATACATGTGTATAATACATATATGTATGTATATATTGTAATATAGTAAACTATAGTAGAAATATACGAAGCGGAAGTAATGAAGCAAAAACATAATACATGAAGGAAGATGTAAAGAAAACGAAAAGGAAGCAAGTGTATATATTTTAAAACGAGCAGGAGTAACATAAAACCGAAGCCACTAACTACTTAAAGCATTATATTTATTTCCAATTTAAGATAGTTTATTATTGAAAAATAGGTTTGTTTTGGAGCTATTTTGCTGGCGAGAATTATTTCCTCTTCATTAGTTTTTGATTCCTTCTTTCTTTTACTGAAATTACATAACCTAATTTCAATAGATTTTTTTTAATTTTATTAGTTACTTTTTTGAGCCTAATATGCGTTACTCTGATCCCCTGAAATCATCTCGAAGAATGCTCTGATAGTACAATCTACATATTCCCTAGGTAAGTGATCCGAAACTGCTTTTGATGATTCTTATTCCTGAAGAGATCTCGAGTCTTTAAAGTTCCAAAAATCTGATCGAAATGGGAAAGTTATTATTATTATTTTACGTGAAAGCATATTGTATAAATGCAAAGACAGGACTAATACAATGAAATTCAAAAGCTCTGATACAATGACAGTCCTGAAGTTCTAAAACTAAAAGGCAAATACAAGGAAATTTTTTTAGTGCCACATTTTCTTACAACATAGTTTAGTTTCCGCTACAAATAACGGTAACGGCGAACAAAAAATATGTATCGAATGGGATAGATAATACAAAATACATACTTACATCATAAGGAAGGAGAAGAGATACTAGATATTATAACGGGTGATCCAAGTTTAGATACTTTCTTCGACCTCGACCTTCCCAACCGACATGGCTTCGCTCTGTGCACTCATGAAAAGTTCCAATGAGATCCGACGTTTTCGAGCCAAATTTTGTTCAGCGATGAGGCTCAAGTCTGGCTCATTGGGTATGTAAACAAACAAAATTGCCACATTTGGGACGAAGCGCAACATGAAGAGATTCAAGACCTGTCATTTCATTCAGGAAAATACACGGTTTGGTGTAGTTTCGAGACCGGTGGAATCATCGTATTTTCTTCAAAAATGATGCCGGTGAAAATGTTACCGTCAATGGCGACCGTTATCGCGCCATGATAACCGACTACTTGATGCCTGAAATTGAAGCTCAGATCTCGGCGACATTTGGCTTTAACAAGACGGCGCCACTTCCCACACATCGCATCAATCAATGGATTTATTAAGAGAACCCTTCAGCGAGCAGATAATTTCACGTTTTGGGCTGGTCGATTGATCACAATCGTGTGATATTACAGAATTTTTCCTGTGGGGAAATGTAAAGTCTAAAGTTTATGCGGACAACCTCTATTCGATTCAGGCCTTGGAGCAAAACATCCCGCGTGCCAGTTAGAAATGCTCGAGTTATCGAAAATTGGACTGAACGGATGTACCCTCTGAGACTTGTCCGCGGGCAATATTTGGGCAGAGATAATCTTCAAAATATGATAATAAACTTTAACTTTGAATGGGGAATCAATTTGAAGTTCTGTGTGTTTCTTCTTAAAAAAAAGAAGGAAACCTCGGATACAGTATATCCTTATTTATAGGTAGGATCTTTTCATTCTGTTGAGATCCCCTCCAACGCGAGTACTTAATGTAAAACCGCACACTACATTTCAAACCGGCAAATATTTCCTTTTCTATTTGTATTTTGTTTTACTAACTATGCAAAAGCAAATCGAAAATGTTTTATTGAATATTGCTTGCTTTTTATTCCGTCTGCATAACGCTTGAGGCTAGCCGCCAACGCCAACAAACTATTCACTACAACAACTACAACTAAATATGGTTGGATTTGTGTATGTGTGTTTGTATCTATGCCTCTATATAGTCACGCGGCGACGGCGACGGCGAGCGTCAAACGGCTGTCCGTCTGAATTAGCAAATGAAAACCGCATACTTGAAGTTAGAAAAAAGCGAATAAAACAGCTTTACCTGCTGGCGCGTTATAAATTTGCAGTTACGCACATTTCAATTTCGCCATTTAGTGCCATTAAGCATTGTATTTGCATTAGAAGTGTGTAGCTACATTTATAGGCATATAAATTTCTAATATGTAGGCAAATATGTGCATGTGTGTGTGTGTAAGTCCGCGAGTTACATTCAGCGTCCAAATTCACCCGCGCGGCCACCCACTATTTGCCGCACGTTGTGTCTGATTGTCAGCGTCTCTTTTATGCGCGCATGTAAACACCACCGCACACACACACAAGAGCATGTCTCACATACAGAAATCTGTATGAACATTGAGTTCGTGCGGATGTAAATACGTAATCGCCTTTATTCGCATACATATCGACGCTATTCGTCACTTTATTTCAGGGAATTTGAGTTTTTCATTCGATTTTTGTTTCATTTCATTCGATTGCTTTTACCACATTCGCCTCTGAGTGTTTGCACCATCCGTTCGTTCGTTTGATTTTTATTTGGTAAGGTGGGGATTTTTATGCGTTGCTTTGCCTTTTGCCTTTGCCGCAATAAATCACTGTGGTTTCATGCGATTTTACGATTGTTATTGATACTTGTTGTTTTTATTGCATTTATACGCTTCTGTGAGCGTCGCAGCTATTATTTCCTTATTGTTGCTTTTCGTCTTTGGCCCGCTACGCACGCACTCAGACCCAAACACTTGTTGACAACAACAGCGGTGAAGAAAACGAAAACAAATAAAATGGAAAAATTGTTGCAGTTTTTCTTTAAGTTTTCTTTACCCACAAACTGAAACTGCTGCGGCAGATTTTGTATCACTTCTTTTCCACCAGGTCTATGCGTTTTACACGCTTCGCTCCATGCGCATTGCGTTGGCTACCATCGCCACCTACGCTGAGGGTCGTTGCATAGCACAGTGTACGATTTTTGACAGTTTGTGTTAAAAAACATGGTTACAAACTAGTTTTCATATAAAACTTCATGAAAAAATCTATAAAAAATAAAAATAATTTGATTTAATTCAAAAAAATTCTGCAAACTCTTAGTAGCTTTTTTGTAAAATATGTTCGGACGAAAGCATACCCAACCATTGAAATTTAAGTGTGCTCTGCCCAATTCACAAAAAGGAAGACCCCACAATCTGCGCCAACTACCGTAGGATAAGCCTCCTCAACATCGCGTATAAGGTTCTATCGAGCGTATTGTATGAAAGATTAAAGCCCACCATCAACAAACTGATTGGACCTTATCAGTGTGGCTTTAGACCTGGAAAATCAACAAACCAGATATTCACCATGCGCCAAATCTTGGAAAAGACCCGTGTGCTTTTGACAGCACAAAAAGGAGCTGTCTTTATGGCGTTATGTCTGAATTTGGTTTCACAAAGCCGCAAAACCAATACGACTGTGTAAACTGACGTGCAGCAATACCAAAAGCTCCGTCTTTAATCCTGGAGAAAACAATTCGCAAAACTAAATAGGGAAGGTGCTATCTTCTATAAGATTGTACACTTTACACTGCTATGCTATGGCACTTTATAGGTTTTCCTTTATGATGTTTTGTGGTCTGACCGATTACGACCATCTAAGAACTCCGAATTACTTTTTTGCCGAGACACATGTGTACTAAGTTAGATGAGCAAAACTATTGTACTCTGAGAGAGTATAAAAATATGTTATTGATATATAGTCTTAGTTTTTATTTGACGGCACATATATACTTTGGTTTTCCAATAAAAAAATAGGTAAGTTTTAGACGAAGGTTTTGTTTGTTAGCTGTTTTTGAGATTCAAGTTTTTAACGAACCAAATTTAAATTTAGGTCTTAACTTGAAAAAAAATTCTTCAGCAGAGATAAAGAGATGTCCAACTTCTCTCTCACTGGAAGTGAGAGAACAATTGCTAAACGTCAAAACCTCCTGAACTTTGACAGTTGATCGAGTTCAGGAGGTTTTGACGTTTAGCAATTGAAAACGAGCGATGGCCAGATTGAAATCTTACCAAAAAGATATGTAAACGGAGGGTTGCATCGTTCAAGACCACTTATAAAAAATGTAAAACAATGAAAATTAAATAAATTTGTGAAATTTGAAGATATTTGATGAAATGTTTTGTAATTTGAAGCATCATAGTATTATTTTCAATGGAAAATGATTAAAAACATTTAATGATGTAGAGCTAACAAGCTTAAATCCTTTTATTGGGTATTGAAAGGTCAAAAGTCAGTTGTTCTAATATACTTTAAAAAGATTTAAATAGTTTCTTCATATAATAAATAACCAATATGTATATAGTAATTTTTATTCATACTAAATGTTTGGTGTTTTAATTTAAATGCCCAAAAATTATTATTTTGTTCAATCTGGCCATAATGGAAAATGTTATAAAAAACGCTAATTTTGAGGCGCTCTCACACTGGAATGAGTTGGACATCCCTTTATTCCTGCTCTTCAGTCTCACCAAATCAATTGTAGTTGTTGGAAATACTGACACATTTATGCTGATAAGAAATTTATCTATCCGTCAGAAAAAGAGATGGTTAAATTACCTTTTTTAATAATTTTAATACAGAATAAATATTTATAGACTAATCGATTTTATACAACAATTTCTAAAACAAAACGATAGACTTAGGTCGCTGTCCAATTCTCATATACTATTTATCTAAACTAAAACAAAAAAGATATTTCTTTTATTGCATAAACCGAACACTGTGCGTCGGCGACATCATTTTCCACTTTTCCTCTTATTTCCCCTTATGTATGTAAATACAAGGTGTCCCTCTCTGGCATTCTTGTTTTTTATTTTGTGCCGTTTTGTTTGGCCAAGAGGGTCACTGAACGTGTATAATTATATTCTTCCATTAAAGAATATATAATGTGAACTTTTTGTTATTGAAATATCTTTCAGATCCAAGTATGAGATATCAGTGCCACCAGTGATGATAGTCCAATCATACACACATACCCACAGCCAAGCCACTAGAACTAGAAGAAACAGTTTATGGTACACACTTATATTCCTAAGCTCCGTTAAGATTTTCTGCTTAGATTACGAGCTCGGTGCCAAGCACTTTCAAATCAGTTCGGCGCTTTAGTAATTTGCTGGTTTTCACACTTTATTTTGCACGTTCTTCTCATGATAACTTACGACTACAGTGTTGAGTTCGAAATTAAGTGCCAATGAATACAAAAGACAACTAGGAGAAGGTGTGCGCAACGGTATTTTTATACAAAATTATGGAGTTATTAAAATGATTCAAATTCATCGTTACGAAGAGAATAATTTAGAGTTTCGTCTTCAGCTCAAGTGTGAGCCACCATATAAGTGCTTCTTTGATTGTGCACTTTTAAATTTGTTTTATTCTTTTCATTTAAGATTTTTAATTGGTGCTTGAATCTTTGCTCGTTGATGAGTTTCCCCTATTTTTGGGTTGGATCTTCATGTAAGGCAATAAAATGAATTTATTATAATTACCGAAGAACAGGTGTCACGAAAGCTTTCTGGTTCTAAAATACTCGATTTCGCGATGGCATAGGAAAAACATGTGTAGAAGCAGTTTCTTGTTTTCTTTAAAATTGGAAGTAATTTGTTTCCTTACTTCCAATTTTAAAGATTAGAATTAGTTAAAGAAAATCTGCCAACTTGGATCTGTTGAAAATTTTTCTCATAATTCGTACTATACGTATACCAGATAGACTTAGAGGTTTGCAGCAGGAAAGAATTCGAATTGAATCCATATAAGTAAGTATCCACGTATATTGCAGTCCATTTAGTATAAATTTCACAGCCGGCGAACAATTGTTTCATGAGATATAGCATTAGGAACAGGTAATTCGAGCACTTCATCCGTGTTCATTAACAAGCAGAGCAACTATTTCTAGGTGTTGGACAAAAGCCGTGCAAGCTAAATGAATATGGAATGTGATAAACGCAGAGGTCGTCCAAAAGACTGTTAAAGATGAAAATATCAATACAACTCACAAAATGAAATTGATGTTGTTGTAACGTGTACCTAATCCACGATAGTATGGTGAGGATTAGATTAATTGTCATCGAGGTCATCCAACAGTAGGCCAAGGAAACGTGCTATTTCGACGGGGTCGGACCATAGGGAGAAGAGTGTCAGATGTATAGGGTTAGCAAGACATGTAAGGAAGTGGTTAGTGTCATGCGGGGACTCATTGCACGCTGGACATATGTTTGATATGTCAGGGTCTATACTGGATAAGTAGGAGTTAACCTGCTACAGTATCCAGAACGAAGCTGCGCAAGGGTCACTCTCGATTCTCGCGGCAACTCGAGTCCTTCGTCTGCAATGGATGGTCGTTTTACTCCAAGTACGCCATTCACTGAGAGGGAGTCGGTGAAGGTGTTAATGGCTTCGCTGAGAATGGCGGTCAGTGCATGTCTAAAATTTGTTGCGTCTGAAGTCTGTTTTATGCCGTCGACGTAGTTGGGAAGGACCTCTTGATACTCCTAGGAGGCGGTTCAGCTTCAAGCAGATGACTGCAGGGATGATTTCTACGAAAGCAACTCAGCAGAAACTGCTTAGAAAGGAGTTTATTATGCTCATTAACTGGGAACATAAGGGCCTCACTGTGCAGGTGTTCGTTGGAAGACATCAAGAGGCATCCTGTCATAGTAGCTTCCTCGTCTGCGTTTCACTGCATCCAGGTGGTCATATTGGTTCGGCGTAGTTAAGGACCGGCCGGCCGATTTCCTTGCCAATAGACAACAACGTTGCTTTGTCTTTTCCCCTTTGTGCTGCCGGCTAGCGCTCGAGTGAGGAGTGAAGAACAAGCTGTAAAATTTCACAACTGAAATCTTAGGGTTATTGACATTCGGAATCATCGTTTTTAGTACAAGTGAAATTGATAGCTGACCGTGCTTCAAATCGATGTATACGATGGTAAAATTGCTTAAATTGTTTTTCGAAATTCCGCAGAATTCGGTTCCAAGTAACATTTTCGGATCTCAGATCTAAAAAATGCTTTTTGAAAAGAAATTTAGCTCAATAAAGAGGTAAGCAGCTTGCGGAGGTTTTGAGATCTGAATTTCTTTACGACAAAATTGGATAATAACCTATAGAGCTGTAACGAACAACAAAATTGTATTTTGAAAACAAAAATCAGACTACTATAACATATAGCTGACATACAAACTTACCAATCCAAAACCAATCCAAAACGCATTATTGTTCAAAGCAACGCTACAGTCTCAGAACATACTTGTAGTATACAGATGGGACCATTACAGTACCGTTTTATGACACGCGTTTATAATTCCTGTAGTAATCTACCATCCTGGTGCGATTTCAAAGCCAAAACGACAACATAATTTGAAACTTTCGATTTTTCCAAAAGAATATAAATTATGGTTATGTTATGACAAGAGAATACAAACAGAGTGACTTCCCAAACTCCCGACCAGCTACAGATGATGCCGGATCCGCACCAGCAGCGCTTATATCAATCAAGAAAAACATGTTATAGTGTTAAGGTCGTGTACAAAGAGCATGATTAGCAGATAGACACCAGACGAGTTTGCCATTATAAAAGAAAAGAATGGTCAGCGTCACAGACTAGAAGTGCGCCAGCCAGTTATTTCCGTTACCCACACGCATATTTAATTATAGAATATGCTACAAATACAGCAAATTAACGACAAAATCCAGCAAGACATTCACTATGCAGATTCTATAATAGCCGACCGACCACTTGTTTGAAATGCAAATAATGCCATAATAAAGAGCTATTAAAATATGGGCGCTACAACAGAATGGACAATTATCATAAGTGTTTATATGTATGTAAATAGCGCACTTTGCAATGAAATGACAATCAAGTGAGAATGTGTGTCCGTTGCAATTGAGAAACTGTCAAAGTCACACGAAACGTCAGGCGAATTAATGATTAGCCTGGAATTGAAGAACATTAACCTTCCAATGCGATATTCATTTTCGTCGTTATCGGACACGCCCAGAACAATAGTAAATGCGAATGAAAGATGAAAGAAATTGAAAAAGAATAAACAAGCAAACAATAGTGAGGAAGCTACGAAAATGGTGAAAAAATAAACGGTAAACAATGTGGGTTTACGAATGCTGCCACATGCGGCAGATAGTAACGATAAATATATTTAAATGTACGTACAAAAATATGTCTATGTCTACCAGGGTGAGCGGACCCGTTTTTACAATTTATTTAAAATAATTTTATATTAATATTTCAAACATATGTTGTTGCTCCCCAAATAGTTTGCTAGCTGCCAAGTGAGTTCTTTGCCGAATATATAGTAAATCGGCTGTCAGCGTTGTTTGTCATCTGTGTTTGTAGAAATATTATATTAGATTTATAACGGGTGATCCAAGTAGGGGTACTTTTTTCAATAGCCTTTTTTTGACAGATCACGCGAATCGACCTTCCATTGTGATATCATTTCGCTCTATGGGCTCTTGAAAGGTTCCAAGAAAATCCGATGATTACGAGCCAAATTTTGTTCAGCGATGAGAACACTTCGGTGAGCAGATAATTTTACGTTCTGGTCCGGTCGATTGGCCATCAAGATCGTGTGATATTACATTGTTAGACTTTTTCTTGTGAGGATATGGAAACTCAAAAATCATGCGAGCAACCACTGCACGCAGAACACATATTTGGCATGTCGGATCGATTCTGGATAGGTAGGAGTTTAACCTTCTACAACATTTAGAATGAAATTGCGCTAGGGTTAAACTTCAAGTACGCCACTCACTGAGAGGAAGTCGGCGAAGGTGTTAATGACTCCAATATGAATGGCGTTCAGTGCGTGTCTGAAGTTATTTGCATCCATCGTCGACGTTGTCAAGAAATGAGCTCTTGATGCTCCTAGAAGGCTGTTTCATTACAAGCAGACGACTGTAAGGGTGATTCCTGCGGAAGCATCTTAGCTGAAACTGTTGGGAGAGAAGTGCGTTGTACTCCTTAGCCGGAAGGTCAATTCTAGGAAGGTTACAGATCGACAAAGCGCTTTGAGCATATCACAAATTTTTTGAGACGTCTAATACTGGTACCGGTTTCGGCTATGTCTTCTGGATTGCCGAGGGTAAGATTACCGAAATTTTTCAGTCTCAGTCTTGCAGAGGCTGGACAACGGAGAAGAAAGTGCCGGGAGGTTACCAGCTCACCCTCCTCCGTACAACTAACGTCCGACAAGATTTTAAGCCTTACATAATGAATGCCTATTGGACAGTGGCTAGTAAGAACTAGTCCTTACTATGTATGTAGATGTTCTGGCATGTTTGAAGCTTCTTCGTTCGCGTTTCACTTGGTCCAGGCGACCGTATCGTGTTTTAAAGACTGAGCAATTCTTTAGATGGCTCCATCCATCATTCCGTCTTTTGACGGAAACGCAACAGCCCCGGGTTGGACTCAATGCCAGCGCGGATCAAGAGGAAATCATCACAAACTTATATCCACTTTAGATCGTCGAAATAATAGCTTTTGGCCGCATAAAAACCGAGTTAATTCCGACAACGTAGAACCGGTTGTTGAATGTACATTTTCCGTCTTAGGTTTTATTTAATTATAGCTAAGTCCCAGCGTTGGACCTACAAACGGTGGAGTCCGTGTACATTCGCTTCTTGTTAGCTTTGTTACAATCCGTCGGAGGAAATTTAGAAATCCTGTCAGAGGCTATAAAACATAATAATAAGTGATTAACGTGATGACTTGAGTAGATTTAGCCACGTCCGTATGTCTGTCCGTCTGTATTTCAACTTTTCACATATCGATCTGAAATTTTGCACACATCCTCTTCCCAAGAAATGGGTAGGCTCTGTCGGAGCCTACGGTCTCGAACCACTATAGCTGCCATACAAGCTGAATTATCAAAATCCCGTCGTTGTATGGAAAACTTGGTTAAGATGAGATATCTGCACTAAATTTGGCATGGATTATTGCACAAGCCAAAAGTACAATCTGCAAAGAAATTGTTTAGATCGGACCACCATAGCATATAACTGCCATACAAACTGACGTATCGAAATCAAGTTCTTGTATGGAGTCTTTTGTGTTTGTGGAGGGCATTATAGCTTCGATGCAACCGAACTTAAAGGCCTTTCTTTTAACTCTAGAGTGCTTTAGTCTTTTCGAACTGTTATTAGAAAAAAAATTTTATGCATAAAAAACAGCTGACTTCTGAATATACGTACATACATCCAATTTTGTTTAGCGACTACCCTAGTGGCATAATACAGAACTTCAACATGTCTACCGATATATACATGATACATACTATACAAAAATTGGCTAGTTATGAGCAATTGTGGCGCTAAGTAATTTATATACTACAGGCATACATACATACACATACATAAGTAGGTGTGCACTACCGAGTGACGTCTCCTTTGGCGGCTCGCCAATTGGGAAGGAGGCCAAAGTGCCACAACTGGGCGATGGCGGTGACGATGTCGACCGAAAAGCGCCAGCAGCGACAGACAGCTCTTACAAATTTTAAGTGTATTATTGTAGTAATATGATGCAATCAGTAATTGTTGAGAGAATAAAATGAAAAGTAATTTTTTGCATACAACAAGCACACATATACACACACATACAGATGTAAATGCGAGCGCTTTGCTCATTACATACTTTTAGTTTTTATTTCTCATTGCTGCTTTGCCTTCTGAATTTACACCACTTGCGATGTGAAGAAGTCGGAATGTGGTGGCAGGCGGGCAGACAAGCTGGCAGACAAAGAACAAAAACAAATGGAATAAGTTGAAGAGCCAAAGTGTTGGCCATTACTGTGGGTATTGTGCTGCCACAGACATTATTGCCACACTTGAGCATCCTTCAACTTTCAACAAGCGCTAAGGGGCCAGCAACAATGGCAAAGGTCAACTATGTACCATGTTTGTGTATGTGTGTGTGTGTATGCAATACGTAATTGCAGCAGATCAAGCGCATGTTATTAGTAATTAATTAGTAGCAATGAAGAGGGGGACGATACAAGCAGCAAAGACACACTCACTTAAATGCATTTCCAAGTAAATATATACATATATACATACATATATATATACTTATATAGCACAATTAAATGTCGAGT